>NC_041219.1:24273832-24275154 GCF_002837175.3 Physeter macrocephalus
GTAAATTTAAGAAAATTGAAATCGTATCAAGTATCTTTTCCGACTACAACCCTATGAGACTAGATATCAGTTACAGGAAAAAATCTGTAAAAATCACAGAAACATGGAGACTAAACAATATGCTACGAAAAAACCAAGAGATCACTGAAGAAATCAAAGAGGAAATAAAAGAATACCTAGAAACAAATGACAATGAAAACACGACAACCCAAAACCTATGGGATGCAGCAAAAGCAGTTCTAAGGGGGAAGTTTATAGCAATACAATCCTACCTTAAGAAACAAGAAACATCTCCAATAAACAACCTAAACTTATACCTAAAGCAATTAGAGAAACAAGAACAAAAAAACCCCAAAGTAGCAGAAGGAAAGAAATAATAAAGATCAGATCAGATATAAATGAAAAAGAAATGAAGGAAATGATAGCAAAGATCAATAAAACTAAAAGCTGGTTCTTTGAGAAGATAAACAAAATTGATAAACCATTAGCCAGACTCATGAAGGAAAAAAGGGAGAAGACTCAAATCAATAGAATTAGAAATGAAAAAGGAGAAATAAGAACTGACACTGCAGGAATACAAAGGATCCTGAGAAATTACTACAGTCAACTATATGCCAATGAAATGGACAACCTGGAAGAAATGGACAAATTCTTAGAAAAGCACAGCCTTCTGAGACTGAACCAGGAAGAAACAGAAAATATAAACAGACCAATTACAAGCACTGAAATTGATACGGTCATTAAAAATCTTCCAATAAACAAAAGCCCAGGACCAGATGGATTCACAGGTGAATTCTATCCAACATTTAGAGAAGAGCTAACACCTATCCTTCTCAAACTCTTCCAAAATATTGCAGAGGGAGGAACACTCCCAAACTCATTCTATGAGGCCACCATCACCCTGATACCAAAACCAGACAAAGATGTTACACACAAAAAACTACAGACCAACATCACTGATGAACATAGATACAAAAATCCTCAACAAAATGCTAGCAAACAGAATCCAACCGCACATTAAAAGGATCATACACCATGATCAGTGTGGTTTACCCCAGGAATGCAAGGATTATTCAATATAAGCAAATCAATCAATGTGATACACCATATTAACAAATTGAAGGAGAAAAGCCATATGATAATCTCAATAGATGCAGAAAAAGCTTCCGAAAAAATTCAACACTGATTTATGTTAAAACCTCTCTAGAAAGTGGGCATAGAGGGAACTTACCTCAACATAATAAAGGCCATATATGACAAACCCACAGCCAACATTGTTCTCAATGGTGAAAAACTGAAACCATTTCCACTAAGATCAAGAA
>NC_041219.1:24275292-24391315 GCF_002837175.3 Physeter macrocephalus
AAAGATGCTACCAGAAAACTACTAGAGCTAATCAATGAATTTGGTAAAGTAGGAGGATACAAAATTAATGCACAGAAATCTCTTGCATTCCTATACACTAATAACAAAATATCTGAAAGAGAAATTAAGGAAACACTCCCATTTACCATTGCAACAAAAAGAATAAAATACCTAGGAATAAACCTACCTAAGGAGACAAAAGACCTGTATGCAGAAAACTATAAGACACTGATGAAAGAAATTAAAGATGATACAAACAGATAGAGAGATATATACCATGTTCTTGGGTTGGAAGAATCAACATTGTGAAAATGACTATTCTACCCAAAGCAATCTATAGATTCAATGCAATCCCTATCAAGCTACCACTTGCATTTTTCACAGAACTAGAACAAAAAATTTCACAATTTGTATGGAAACACAAATGACCCCAAATAGTCAAGGCAATCTTGAGAAAGAAAAACAGAGTTGGAGGAACCAGGTTCCCAGACTTCAGACTATTCTACAAAGCTACAGTAATCAAGACAGTATGGTAATGGCAAAAAGCAGAAATATAGATCAGTGGAAGAGGGTAGAAAGCCCAGAGATAAACCCACGCACCTATGGTCACCTTATTTTTGATAAAGGAGGCAAGAATATACAAAGGAGAAAAGACAGCCTCTTCAATAAGTGGTGCCGGGAAAACTGAACAGCTACATGTAAAAGAATGAAGTTACAACACTCCCTAACACCATACACAAAAATAAACTCAAAATGGATTAAAGACCTAAATGTAAGGCCAGACACTATAAAACTCTTAGAGGAAAACATAGGAAGAACACTCTATGACATAAATCACAGCAAGATCCTTTTTGACCCACCTCCTAGAGAAATGGAAATAAAAACAAAAATAAACAAATGGGACCTAATGAAACTCAAAAGCATTTGCAGAGCAAAGGAAACCATAAAAAAGATGAAAAGAACCCTCATAATGGGAGAAAATATTTGCAAATGAAGCAACTGAAAAAGGATTAATCTCCAAAATTTACAAACAGCTCATGTATCTCAATATCAAAAAAACAAACAACCCAATCGAAAAATGGGCAGAAGACCTAAAGAGACATTTCTCCAAGGAAGATATACAGATTACCAACAAACACATGAAAGAATGCTCAACGTCACTAATCATTAGAAAAATGCAAATCAAAACTACATTGAGGTATCACCTCACACCAGTCAGAATGGTCATCATCAAAAAAATCTACAAAGAATAAATGCTCGAGAGCGTGTGGAGAAAAGGGAACCCTCTTGCACTGCTGGTGGGAATGTAAATTGATACAGCCCCTATGGAGAACAGTAGGGAGGTTCCTTAAAAAACTAAAAAGAGAACTACCATATGACACAGCAATCCCACTACTGGGCATATACCCTGAGAAAACCATAATTCACAAAGAGTCATGAACCACAATGTTCATTGCAGCTCTATTTACAATAGGCAGGACATGGAAGCAACCTAAGTGTCTATCAACAGATCAGTGGATAAAGAAGATGTGGCACATATATACAATGGAATATTACTCAGCCATAAAAAGAAACGAAATTGAGTTATTTGTAGTGAGGTGGATGGACCTAGCGTCTGTCCTACAGAGTGAAGTAAGTCAGAGAAAAGCAAATACCCTATGCTAACACATATATATGGAATCTAAAAAAAAAAAAAAAAAGATGTTCTGAAGAACCTAGGCGCAGGACAGGAATAAAGACACAGATGTAGAGAATGGACTTGAGGACATGGGGAGGGGGAAAGGTAAGCTGGGACGAAGTGAGAGAGTGGCATGGAGTTATATATACTACCAAAGTAAAATAGATAGCTAGTGGGAAGCAGCCCCGTAGCACAGGGAGATCAGCTCTGTGCTTTGTGACCACCTACAGGGGTGGTATATGAGGGTGGGAGAGAGATGCAAGAGGGAGGAGATATGGCGATATATGTATATGTATAGCTGATTCACTTTGTTATAAAGCAGAAACTAACACACCATTGTAAAGCAATTATACTCCAATTAAGATGTAAAAACAGAAACAAAAACAAATTAAACCACTGAATTAAGTTTTCATAACATGCAACCAAATATACTCCCCCTAGCTTTCCCTCTATCAGGACTAATTTCAGGCAGTCTGTTTATAGAGTGAAGATCAATTTTTTTGGTGACAAATGCACTCCTGCATTAACAAATTAAGTACAATCTCAAAGGAGAAAAAAGAGAAAATTGGGTTGTCTGTTTTTGAAGTCAAAAAAAGGACTTCTTTCCTCAGGGGATATTCAGTATTTTTGTAATCACATGGAAAGGAAAACATGTGCCTCTGGGGTATAACATTAAAATAAATGAATTTTATTGCCTTATTCATAATGGCTAATGGCAAACTGGGAGCATTTATTTCTTGACTCCTCTTGTTCATAAAACTATGTTTTTCTATGACCTTCATTTCACTAAAGATGAACAGCTGTGTCAACTTATAGCAGATGAAGAATGCAGCCTCTGTTTCTCTATTTTTGGTATTTTATTAATAGATGAGTGGTCATGGGGCATAACAGGACCCTCAAGCATTAGGATCTTGACTTCATGTCACTAGAATATTATGTTTTGCCTTTTTCTCTGTTCTTCTTGGGATGTACAATGTCTTCTATTCCTTGGAAATATGATGCCTTATGATCAGACCCTGCTAACAGCTATTATCATTCTCCTCTGTTCAGCCCAAATTATGGTTAGTTTTTCCCCTGCTTTCTTATAACACACACCAGATTTTCCTTCATCTGTTCTTCCACAATTAGCCTCTGTCTGTATACCCATTCTCCTGAAATACTAGATAATTTATTCAGTCATGTATATTTCTTTGGCATTCTCCAAGTCTAGTGTGGAGAAGAAACAATTCATTGCAGATATAGGTTACTATAAACAATAGCTTCTAGTAAGATGAGATTCCCATTATTTTTTTTACTGCAGAGTATTATAATTTTAAATGCTTGACTTTCATGATGTTCAAAGTGTTGGCGAGGTTATGAATGAGGTCTGCAATTGACACAGGAGCCACTGAAAGATTCAGAAAAACAGCAGACCTTCCAGGAGTTTCAGCAGCTGACAATGTTGTAGTCATTAATGGGAACCCTAATATTCCCTCGAAAAATAGATAAGCTTTTGTAAATCAACAGTTGCCATGTCATCACAAGTAGATTTGCAGGGACTTCCCTGGTTGCACAATGGTTAAGACTCTTCACTCCCAATGCAGGGGGCCTGGGTTCGATCCCTGGTCAGGAAACTAGATCCCACATGCATGCTGCAACTAAGAGTTTGCATGCCACAACTAAGGAGCCCATGAGCCGCAACTAAGGAGCTCACTGGCTGGAACTAAGGAGCACATGTGCTGCAACCAAGGAGCAGATAGCCAAAACTAAGGAGCCCGCCAGCCACAACTAAGACCCGGGGTGACTAAATAAATAAATAAAATATTAAAAAAATCAACAACAACAAAAACAAGTAGATTCACACAAGTCTGGGAATATTTCGAGGGTCCATAAATGTGACCGTTAGTTTTGTGCCCTCTTTGATTTTTTTTTCTAAAGTTATTAACAGTGATGACATTTAGCTAAAAAGCAATACTATCCAAGCCTGTTTTATAAATAGCTATATGCCCACTTACTCAGGGTAAATAAATCTTCCTAATAGGTTGATTGCAGAATACACATTTTTTTTTAAGTACTTAATTTCATTGGACTTATTTGAAGGAATAGTTCTTATTCGCAAGGCAGAGTTAAGCCTGGGCAAAACCAGAATAATTACCCTTTACTGGAGAGACTGGGAACAAAATGCTAAGCTGAGCTTCCTTTTGGAAATGAATCTCCCTAATTTCTTGTCAGCTAGAAATTGGCTGAGCTGCAGCACAAATGTTGGATTCTTTTGCCTTGTCCTACCAAGGGGCAGAGGTAAGTGGCCAAATATGGGAGATGAGAAACACAGGGAAGAGACTGCTATCTGCAGGGATACCCAAGCAAGCGTAGGGGGATGTGTCATCTAATCCAAAAGAATTCTTCATGTTAAAAGAGAACCTATTATTCGGTAAAAATGCTAACATGTTTCTTGAAGCCATTTTTCTGACCTTCAGATTATGTTTTAAGTCAAGATTATGGGGAAGTTGTCTTTTCACAGTATATTCCTGGCCTCTAACCTGTTATTGTTAGTTTTAAACATGATTAACCATTTGACATGACTACTCAAATGATAGACTGTTTGTATGAAACACATATTACAATTTATTTTCCCATATATAATTAGGAATAATCATTGCTGCCAGAACGTAAAATGACACATCAACAATAAGTAGGAATAATAGCAGCTACATGCAAGAAAAGGCGTACAAAACACCTGAAGTTTGTAATTACCTTTCTCTCCCCACCTCATGTGTTTGCATCATGATGCATCTTAGGTAGCATAGACCTTAGGTAGTCATTAAAATCACGCGAATATTCTACTGGGATTATTGCAAATAACATATCCCATGGGTACATGGATATTTAATATTAAAAAAGGTTAATAATTTGGAGTGCATTTTACCAAAACAAGATTTCTTTTCAGGAAGCTTGAATTTATACACTTAAATACCCACTCTGTGCTAGTCACTTTGAAGGATACACAGAACAAAGAGACACTGACTCTCTTCAAGAAACTTATGATCCGCTCCCCACCCCCAAGTGTGGAGCAAGACAGAACAAATGAAGCAAGAAGAAGTATCATACCCATCGATTTTTTCTCAGTTGTACAGTCTGGAGGGCATAAGCATTGTAGGAATTTTGAGAGAGATCAGGAGAGATGTGTAGAAGACGTAGTTGGAGCTAAATTTTGATGGTGAAGAACATTTATATAGATGTAGATAAAGTTAGGTGCCAGAGATGTTGTCCATGATTCACAGGTGTTTCCTGACTTACTCTTTTTTTAAAAAAAATTTTATTTATTTATGTATTTATTTATTTTTGGCTGTGTTGGGTCTTCATTGCTGCATGTGGGCTTTCTCTAGTTGCGGTGAGCGGGGGCTACTCTTCGTTGCAGTGTATGGGCTTCTCATTGCAGAGCACCAGCTCAAGGTGCGCGGGCTTCAGGAATTGCAGCACGTGGGCTCAGCAGTTGTGGCACGCGGGCTCTAGAGCACAGGCTCAGTAGTTGTGGTGCATGGGCTTAGCTGCTCCACGGTATGTGGGATCTTCCCGGACCAGGGATCGAACCCATGTTCCCTGCAGTGGCAGGTGGATTCTTAACCACTGCACCACCAGGGAAGTCCCCTGACTTAGTCTTAATTAGATTCTCTTCCTATTATCTGAGCTTTATTACATTCTTTCATTTAACCAGCATTATCTAACACACACAGATAATTGCATTTAGTTTGAGAGACAGAGATTCCAAAGCAATAAGAGACTCCCCCAATCTGATCTAACTGAGCAACAAAATACAGATTCATCAAGCTATTAGACAACAAATACAAAGTAAAGGTCTTTGGTTTTATCTCTGTTTTAACTCCATGGGTATGTGAACCATATGGCTCTAACCTTCCTAACATTTTCTCTATTCATAAGTCAGGAAGTCCTGCACAGTAGGCCAAACAAGTTTTGGACAACCCAAAAATGTTCACTACTTTCATTTTGGGGCAGTTTGGCAGGTATGTTTGTCAGAGTTTTGCTTTCATTTGACTTGTTGAAAGTGAAACTTAAACATAAAACAACATATAACCAAAGTGGTTTAAATAAGACCTTATAAAGCCATAGTTGACTCACTTAAAATGTTCTGTAGGTTATGTTTTAATCTATGTAAAGACAGAGATTTTTGCAAAGATCTGTGAAAATTACATTTTATATTTGATATTAAATATTATTTTGTTCTTCTTGGCTGATTATATACTTCTATGTGCAAAACATGGATATGGCATTTTAAGTCAATGACTTCATTGAGTTATTTATGCAAAATATCTTAATCCAATCTTGCCTAACATTATAGCTAAAGGCAGGCTTAATTTTAGCAACTTAAAATGCTTTATAACTGATGTATGCTGACTTGTGTAAGAATAACAAACTCCCTGGAGAGGTGCGATTAGAAAACTGTGACCCTGATTTTATCTTTAAGCTATCTGTGGTCTTAAGGGTCTTTTTCAGGCTTTTCACAAAAAGTTGCCTCCAAAGTCCCTGCTCATCCAGATGTGACAGAGTAGTAATGCCTAAGAAAGGTAGACCCCACAGTTCAGGGTAGACACAATTGTTTCTGTGAGAGCAGCAAATGCAGGTGTATGCTCTTTTTTAACCGGTAGAGCTATGATATAAGCCTACTTGTGATTTTGCAAGGGAACAATCTGAGAGCAGCACACAATATAATCTCTTGGAGAGGCCTGTCACAGGATCATCTTTGTGCATTGGTACGAGTGTTTTCATGGTTCCCATGACTTCAGAACCACAGCTCATGTCATCCAGATGTACCATGAGAATCAAATAAAAAACATGTATTTTATTTTAGGCTCCTGTGTAATTGCATCACTTAGACCTGTTGGGGTAGCTTGGTGTCACTACTCACTTATATAAATACTCTTGTAGGAAATAACATAATGTTGAACTAATTAATTAGATTAACATTGATTCAACTCAGCCAGTAACATAATGCTTACTGCTAAGATATTAAGTATTATGAGCAATATGCAGATGATAAAAGAAAATCCTAACCTCAAAAAGAATTTAAAATTTGGTAGGAGATATTAGGACAATTACTTACCAAGTGCTAATTAAAAAGAGGAAAGCTAAGTGCTTTGAAGTTATGATAAGGTCCATGAAGGAGGTAGAATTATAGAAGAGAGATACTGAAAAGGAGAGAGAAAGAGATCATTCTGAGTTGGAAACATCAGAAAAGGCTTCCCAAGGGAGGCAGAACCAGAAATAAAACAGAAAGGGTGAGCAAAGCAAATGATGTGATCTTATGATTTTGTATTCAACTTTTCATTCTTCTTCTTCCTCTTCCTCTTCTCCTCCCTCTCCCTCTCCTTCTTCTCCTTCTTCTTCTTCTTTCTATAAAGCTCCATTCCTGGAAATGGTTTGAAAAAACAGTCCTAGAGGCCTATAACTTAATGATTGTGCTGTGTAGTAATAGCAGCCACTATTTTGCAGATCACTAAGCACAAAAACATGATACAGATTTTAATACTATGAATATCTGGCTACCCCTGACACTGCCTACACCTTAAGAGAGAAATAAAGGGATGTCTGTGTATATTGCTCATTTGGTTTATAATTATAATTACAACTTATTATATTGGTTATTGTCACTGAATCTTTTCATGATAGAGCTGTGCTGCTGTTGATGCCCTTTCCACAGAATGACAGCACTACAGGTCTTGAACAGGTCTTAGAAGTCATCTTGTACACCCTTTTCTCTTTTATTGCAGATGTCCAAACTAAAGCCCAAAGAGAGGCAAGGTCTCATCTTCAGTAGCAGAACTCAGATGCTAATTCAATTTTGTAGAGCTCTGTTTCCTAGAACACATTTCACTGGACATAAAATAAGATACTTCCTTTACTTGGTTTAACCAGCTTAATTGAGCATCTCTCAGCTACACAAATGTATAGTATCTGCAGTAACTGCAGTAATTTAATAACTTTCTATTTTGACTAATTTGTTCTTCATAAAAGCACTACAAACCCACAAATACATTTCTGAAATAAAAATGTCTGTGTCATTGTGACACTGGTCTTCCTGTTAATGGGTTAGACATATATGGAAATAGTTTTGCATAGTGCAGTTAAGATTAAATACATTCTGAAAAGTTCTAGAGAAGCCTAGTGTTGACACAAAAGGCTACATTTCAAATTTCTAAGAAGCCTATATATTTGAAGACACACACACATATACAGACACAGAACTTATCAGTACTTTCCCTGGTTATTCAGGTCTAATATGTAATACACCACAAATAGCCAAAGCAATCTTGAGGAAAAAAAAAAAATACGGAGCTGGAGGAATCACGCTCCCTGACTTCAGACTATACTACAAAGTTACAGTAATCAAGACAGTATGGTACTGGCACAGAAACAGAAATATAGATCAAGGCAACAGGATAGAAAGCCCAGAGATAAACCCACACACCTGTGGTCAACTAATCTATGACAAAGGAGGCAAGAATATACAATGGAGAAAGACATTCTCATCAATAAGTGCTGCTGGGAAAACTGGACAGCTACGTGTAAAAGAATGAAATTAGAACACTCCCTAACACCATACACAAAAATAAACTCAAAATGGATTAAAGACCTAAACGTAAGACCAGACACTATAAAACTCCTAGAGGAAAATATAGGAAGAACACACTTTGACAAAAATCACAGCGAGATCTTTTTTGACCCACCTTCTAGAGTCATGGAAATAAAAACAAAAATAAACAAATGGGACCTAATGAAACTTAAAAGCTTCTGGATAGCAAAGGAAACCATACAGAAGATGAAAAGACAACCCTCAGAATAGGAAAAAATAATTGCAAATGAATCAACAGACAAAGGATTAACCTCCAAAATATACAAACAGCTCGTGCAGCTCAATATCAAAAAAACAAACAACCGAATCAAAAAATGGGCAGAAGACCTAAATAGACATTTCTCCAAAGAAGACATACAGATGGCTAAGAAGCACATGAAAAGGTGCTCAACATCACTAATTATTAGAGAAATGCAAATCAAAACTGCAATGAGGTATCACCTCACACTGGTCAGAATGGCCATCATCACAAAATCTACAAAAAACAAATGCTGGAGAGGGTGCACTGTTGGCGGGAATGTAAATTGATACAGCCACTATGGAGAACAGTATGGAGGTTCCTTAAAAAACTAAAAATAGAATTACCATATGACCCAGCAATTCCACTATTGGGCATATACCCAGAGAAAACCATAACTCAAAAAGATACATGCACCCCAATGTTCAGTGCAGTACTATTTACAATAGTCAGGTCATGGAAGCAACCTAGATGCCCATCGACAGACGAATGGATAAAGAAGATGTGGCACATATATACAATGGAATATTACTCAGCCATAAAAAGGAACAAAATTGAGTCATTTGTAGAGACGTGGATGGACCTAGAGTCTGTCATACAGAGTGAAGTAAGTCAGAAAGAGAAAAACAAATATCGTATATTAACCCATATATGTGGAATCTAGAAAAATGGTACAGATTAACCTGTTTGCAAGGCATAAATAGAGACACAGATGTACAGAATAAATGTATGGACACCAAGGCGGGGGAAGGGGGGATGGGATGAATTGTGAGAATGGGATTGACATATATACACTAACTAATATGTGTAAAATAGATAACTAATGAGAACCTGCTAGTCCAGGGAACTCTACTTCACTTTGCTGTACAGTAGGAACTAACACAACATTGTAAAACAACTATACCCCAATTAAAAAATATATATATATACATGAAAAATAAAGTACTACAGTGATACAAGTTAAATAGAATAAATTATGGAAGTAATCTCATTTTACAATTTTACTATCTATTTCAAGGTCTACTTATTCTCATTTAGTGTTTTACCTACATGAAAGGACACATGTAAAACTTGTCTTACTTTGCAGTTTGACTCATATTATGTGGCAATAAGTTAATTTGAACTCTGAAACTGTTAGAAAAAATGATTGTAGATAGCATGGGTTACTGGGTTTAAACCCATTCAACTTCTGAGGCTGTTTTATAATATATTGTGTAAACAGGAAAAAAATGTAGAAGGTCACTTTCTTGTAAAAAAAAAAAGTAATGCCTTCTTTTATAAAAACTTTTTTTTTATTGCAGTTATCTTAGCTTCATAAAAAAGCTCAGAGGCAGTATTACAGGACACTGAGTTCAGCAAGGGAAGGCACAGGGATAACCTGTGTCTTGTGGAGACACATTAATTGGAGCCAATTCTACCCTTTGACTCAATAATTAAAAACTTGGTATTTGATCACAAATAAGTAATCTAATAAAGAAAACATATGTATGCAAAGTTATTCATTATGTCATCATCCATAGCCAGGCATAATTAGAAAAACCACTGGTTTAGTTTAGTAACTTATAGCACACCCTTTAGCCACAAAAGATGGTGAAGCTAATAGTGACTCTAAATTTTTTTATTAAATATTGCTATTATACTATTTCAATAAGAAATGTGACAAAATGTAAAAATAATAAAGTAATCTGCAAAATACACATCTTTTTTGAACAGTATTATTAGTTGTGATATTCTACATTACAGCAGACTTTAAATGTTTGACTCTGAAATCAAAATGAATAAATAAGTGTATTATTTTGATTTCAAAACTAAACAAAATAAATTTAAGCACTATCTTTTTCAAGAAATGTCCAAATAGCACCATTATAATAATGGTATTATATAAAGTTATAAACCATATCATAAGCCTAGATTACAATATTTACATAATGTTGCAAAACACAGTGTCTTTAAAATGCTAACTTATGCTTCTTTCATTTCTAGTAATTCCTAATTATGGTTCAAGGCCCCCCGTCCATTGAAACAGTGGCATTTGTTTCTTCCGAAGGAAGGCTGACACAACTACTGGGGACAAAGTTGTCCTCACTTGGCTCCAGATTTTGTCTCTTTTTTGAAGTCCACAGCAGACAGAATACTCTAAAAGCCACAATACCTTTATGAGCCACTTTGGAGAAAAAATATTTCATTGAAATTCAAAAATTTGACTTGGTAAACTAAGAGCAAAACCTAGCGATGGAGAAGTTGAGTTTATACCCTGAATCAGTGACTGTGGAGGAATCATAATGCCTTAGGGGCAGCTTTCCTTCCCCACTTGGACATGGAGAACCTTTGGACCCTTCTTAGTCTTAATGAAGGGAGGAACTTAGGGACGATTTTCAAGAAGGAACATGAGTGTGGATGTTGCTTATCTCATTATATTGTGAGGTAAGAAGGTCTTGCTCTTGTTTCCCTGCAGTGAAAGCCTGGAGTAGGAGACTGAGACCCCTAGATGGCTGAAGTTTCTGAAAGGAGGAGGGGCTGGTGTCTCACTTCCTATCTGGAATTCTGGAAGGGACACCTCTCAGGCTCCATATCTGTGTGTGGGCTGCCTTAGTAGATAGAGATGGTAGTACCATGCTTCAAACAGAGAATGTCTGAGTCACCCCCTTCCACTGCCCCACCTTCAAATCCCCTCCTCCTTGGGTGCATTTAAGAATTCCAAAACATTGTCCATGTTTGCGGGAATATAAAATGTAGTTGAGAACTGTGAACATTCTGTCTGATGGGGTCAGCATGGTGCTAAGAGGGTGGGCCCCAGAGTAGAGGCTCAGGTGAGAGAGCTTCAGAGAATCAACAGCTGTAGCAAGTGCTGAGGGGGCAGCAAGACAGCAGAGCTCCCTGAACAGAGCTCGACAGATGCTTGATCTGGAGACAGAGCCCCATCACCATCTGGAAACACCAATGCTGGATGTGGCAGAAAGAGGCTGAAACCTAAGACAGTAAGATGAGGTATACAGACTAGGACAGAGGAGGGGTCTCAGACCAGAAGCCCCTGCCCTACAAGCCAGGATCATATCAATACATAACCCCTGAGAACTTCCATCTCTCCTAGAAGAGGAGAACTGGGGATGAGGGCAGGGAGAAATTGCTAAGAGACTAAGTTTGAAAATAGAAGAATGCCTTTTCCACCATTAGCAGAAATGAAGGCTTAAGGCCTAGGTTACTTTTTTTTTTTTTTTTTTTTGCAGTACGTGGGCCTCTCAATGTTGTGGCCTCTCCCTTTGCGGAGCACAGGCTCCGGACGCGCAGGCTCAGCAGCCATGGCTCACGGGCCCAGCCTCTCCGCGGCATGTGGGATCTTCCCAGACCGGGGCACAAACCTGTATCCCCTGCATCGGCAGGCGGACTCTCAACCACTGTGCCACCAGGGAAGCCTTAGGTTACTTTTAACTATAAGAAATAAAGAAGTTTCTATTTCTGAACACCTGTGTTTTTGTGCCTCAAGAAATATTCAATAAATACTTGTAAAAGTTTGTGTGTGTGTGCATATATAAATCTTAAAGAGAATAAGATTTTGTTAGGGATCCCTGACCTCAGGAAACACACTGAGACCTAAGTTACAGTGGATCAAATCTGGACAGACCAGTGGTAAAGATGCAGCAGAAGATGCAGAGGTGGGAGAGAGAGCTTTGTAGGATGAATAAGACATGGTCAGTAATGTCAGATTCATTTTTCACTTGGATGAGGTTGTAGCTCTGGAAACCAGGGAATTGCTGGAAATTTGTCTGATCTGAAGTAAATCACGGTTAGTTTGGTGTGGAGGAGAAACCAACCTGTTTTGATAGCTTTGGGCTAGGATCTAGGAATTCAGAAGAATAAAAAAAGATCACACACTATGGTATTTGAGGCATATTGCCTTATGGATTATTTTTATGTTTACTTCCTACAGAAGCCAGAAACACAATTGGTTGGCCCCTGGGTATATGGAGGGAAATTTTGCACCTGGTTAAGAGTAAAAAAAAAAAAAAAAAAAAATGGTTACAATATGCTCTGCAATTGGATGGGGAGGCTAGAGGGCGAAGTACAGGTGGCAGTAGAGTCTTGCATGTGGAAAATTTGGAGATGAATGCATCTAGGTTTAAATCCTGGGAATTCTGTTTACTTACACTGTTATGACCTTGGGTGAGTCAGTTTCTTCATCTGCAAAATGGAGACAATCACATATCCATTGTATAGGTTTTTGGAAGTGTTAGGATGATGTACATAAAGCAAGTAACTCCTTTTCTGGCACCTATCTGGCGGTGCTTAGGGAATGGTACGTATCAATAGGAAGAGATACAGTCAGCACTCTGTATTCGTGGGTTCCGTATCCATGGATTCAACCAACCACGGATCAAAAATATTAGGAAAATAATTCCAGAAAGTTCCAAAAAGCAGAAATTGAAATTTCTGTGCACCAGCAACTATCTTAATAGCGTTTACATTGCATTTACAACTATTTACATAGTGTTTATATTGTATTAGGTATTATAAGTAATCTAGAGATGATTTAAAGCATATGGGAGGATATGGGCAGGTTACATTCAAATACTACACCATTTTGTATAGGGACTTGAGTATCTATGGATTTTGATATCTGTGGCGTGGTCCTGGAACCAAACCCCTGTGGATACTAGTGGAGGACTATATTCATTCTGGGGGGAACTTTTTTTTTAATTACATATTTTTTTGTTTCCTATGTTTTCACTCATTGTATAGGTACCTGTGACTGCTGTAACAAATTACCACAAATTTGGTGGCTTAAAAAATCAAATTTATTCTCTCACAATTCTAAAATCAAGATGTAGGCTCCCTGAAGAGGCTCCAGGGGGAGAATCCACTCCTTACCTTTTTCAGTTTCCGGTGGTTGTTGGGATTTCTTGGTTTTCGGCTGCACTTCTCTCTGCTCCATCTTCACATAACCTTTTCCAGTGTCTAATCTCCCTCTGTTTCTCTGTTATAAGGGTCCAGGTGGTTGAATTTGCAGCTAACTCAGATAATCATGGATAAACTCCTCCTCTGAAGATCCTTAATTTAATCACATCTATTGCCATATAAGGTAATGTTAACAGGTTCCCAGGATTAGAGAGTGAATGCATATTTATGGAGCTATTTTTTTCTGCCAACCACACCTACCTGTCTAAATCTTGTGCTATGGTCTGAATGTCTGTATCTCTGTTGAAATTCTAATGCCTAATGTGTTGGTATTGGGAGGTGGGGCCTTTGGGAGGTGCTTAGGTCATGAGGGTGGAGCTCTCATGGATGGCATTAGTGTTCTTATAAAAGAGACCTCATTGAGATCCCTCTCATCTTCTGCAATGTGCAGATATGAGAAGTCTGTGACCTGGAAGACTGCCTTCACCTGACCATCCTAGCACTCTCATCTAAAACTTCCAGACTCCAGAAATGTGAGAAAAAATTTCTCTTGTTTCTAAGCCATCCAGTCTATGGTATTTTGCTATAGCAACTGGTATGGACTAATACATCTTGTAAGAAATTTTTATGAAAGCTAAAGCTTAACAACTGTGACTTCAGAAATGATTTTGACTTTGCTTTAAAGTGGGCTGAAGGAAGAGTATGAATGGGAACAGGGGACCTAGTTGCTGTAATTAGATAGAAAACCCCAAAGATGAGTGAGTACCTGAAATAAAACATCACCATTTAGAAAAGTGAGAAGATTTGGAATAAAGATAATATCTTAAAAAATGCAATATCACTTACTTTCTAAGTTATTCCAACACATTTAGCTCTAAAGTAAATCCCTAGAAATCAAATCCTATTTTGCTACTGATTTCTGCTATATAATTGGAACTACGCATCTGTGGAAAAATCTCTGTCATCTGAACTGAAACTTTTTCAAAGAAATTTACAGCCATGCCCATTCTCATAGCATTGTGTCTGTTTATATGCTGGCATTCTAATGTTGCAGTGCTTTCCTTACTCTCTGCCTCTAAAATTTCCCCTGAATTATGAGTATTTCTTGACTGGGGAATCGCTAAACTGTGTATTTGTAGCTTCTTTGATAATCATCTATATCTAATATTTAAATATGACCTTGGAACTTAAGTGACTTAAAAATATATATCCCCGTTTATTATTGTTTCGTAATTCTATATTTAAAGCTATATTTAAAGTGAAGGACATTGATGCAACTAGTATCAAAATAAAACTAATATTTTATTTTGTGTGTTGTTAGATTTTTGCCTGTAAAGAAATACAGGCATACTTTGGAGGTATCGCAGGTTTGGTTCCAGATCATCGCAAATAAGTGAATGCCACAATAAAACGAGTCACATGAATTTGGGGGGATAAAAACAAAGTACTTATCTAATTAAAAAATACTTTGTTGCTAAAAAATGCTAACGTTCATCTGAGCCTGCAGTGAGTTGCAGTAGTAACATCAAAGATCACTGATCACAGATCACCATAACAAATATAATAATAATGCAAAAGCTTGCAGTATTGCAAGAATTACCAAAATGTGACACAGAGACACAGAGAGCAAATGCTTCTGGAAAAATAGTGCCGATAGACTTAATGCTGAGTTGCCACAAACCTTCAATTTATAAAAAAAAAAAATAAGTGCAATATCTGTGAAAAGCAATAAAGTGAAGCACAATAAACCAGGTATGTTTGTAATCTTACACATATTCTTTAATTAGAGATTTATTTCTTTCTGGTCTTGGTATTAGCAATACTTGTGCTTTTCCACAGCACTAATTTTTTTTAAATCTCATGGACACCATGGATCGTGTAAATGATCAGATTTCCCTTTTTACTTTGATAATTAAGTTTACTGCCTATCTATAAGAGTAGAAGAAAATTTTGACATATTTTTTGCAATAATATTCTTTAGCTGCATATTATATCACTATCCTCGTTTTTCGTTTGTGTTTGTCTGCTGTAGGTTGAATTAAGTCCCCTCAAAAGATATGTTAAAGTCCCAATCCCTGATACCTATGAACGTGACCTTGTTTAGAAATAGGGTCTTTGCAGGTATAATCAAGTTAAGAAGTCATGTTGGATTTGGGTGGGCCCTAATCCAATGACTAGTGTCCTTATAAGTAAAGGAAAATTTGGACATACAGACATAAATGCAGACAGAATGCCACGTGATGATGGAAGCAGAGATTGGAGTGCTATGTTTACAAGACAGGGAACCCATGGAGAGTGGGACAGCCATTCTGGAGAGCCCAAAGGATAGAGCACTGAGCCACAGAGGGTCATTCCCAAGTCTTGAAAACCTAATGGAATTTGCCCTGCTGTGTTTGGAACTTGTTTTAGACCAGAAATCCCTTTATTCCTTCCACTTATTTCCCCTCTCAGAATGAGAATATCTATCCAATACCTGTCTTATCATTGTATTTTTAAAAACAAATATTTATTTATTTATTTGGCTGTGTCAGGTCTTAGTTGCAGCATGCACGATCTTCGTTGCGGCCCGCAGGCTTCTCTCTAGTTGTGGCACTCAGGCTCTAGATCGCACAGGCTTAGTTGTCCCATGGCATGTGGGATCTTATCTTAGAACCCACATCCCCTGCATTGGAAGGCGGGTTCTGAACCACTGGACAACCAGGGAAGTCCCCTATCATTGTATTTTGGAAGCAGATAACTTCTTTTCTAGTTTCATGGGTTTGTGGACAGAGAGAGACTTTGCCCCAGGATGGACCATACCCAGAGTCTCACCCATACCTGATTTAGATAATGAGATTGGAAACTTCTGACTTGGTGGCATTTAGATGAGACTTTGGGATTTAGAGTTAATGTGAGAATGGACTAAGGCTTTGGGGGATGTTGGGATGGACTGAATCTATTTTGCACATGGAAAAGACATGAATTTTGAGGGAAAGAGGCAGACTGTACTGGTGTGAATAGTGTCTCTCAAAAATTCATGTCCACTTGTAACCTATGATCTTATTTAGAAACCAGCTCTTTGCAGATATAATCAAGTTAAGATAAGCTTACACTGGATTAGAGTAAGCCCTAAATTCAATATGACTGGTGTTCTTATAAGAAGAGGAAAGGACAGACAGACACAGAGACACATGGAGGAAAGATCACCATGTGAAGATGGAGGCAGAGATTGTAGTGATGCAGCTATATGCCAAAAAATGCCAAAGATTGCAGTCGACTATCAGAAGGTAGGAAGGATCAAGGAAGGATTATTTCCTAGCGTCTTCAGAGGAATCATGACTCTAAGACAGTTGTTTTTTTTTTTTCTTGTGTTACGCGGGCCTCTCACTGTTGTGGCCTCTCCCGTTGCGGAGCACAGGCTCCAGACGCGCAGGCCCAGCGGCCATGGCTCACGAGTCCAGCCGCTCCGCGGCATGTGGGATCCTCCCGGACCAGGGCACGAACCCGCGTCCCCTGCATCGGCAGGCAGACTCTCAACCACTGCGCCACCAGGGAAGCCCTAAGACAGTTTGATTTTAAACTTCCAACTTCTCATATCTGTGAGAGAATAAATGTTTTTTTTTTTTAAGCTACCTGGCCTGTAGTATGTTGCTACTGCAACCCTATGAAATAGTTTCCATGTATTTGAGTATGTGTGTGTAAAACGTGCATGTATGTGTGGTTAAACATGTGAGAGAAGTTGTCATTTACTTCAGACGAGATCGGGCACATTCAGGGTGGTATGGCCATAGACTGTCATTTACTTCAAATTCTTGATATCTAATTTAATTTTTTAACGTGAAATTACTGAATAAATAAATATTCGTCTCATTTACTAAGTTTATACCTCCTTGTTCAAGGCAGTTATTAGAATATATCCTCTTTGGATAAAAATGTAAGTAGTTATATTGCTTCTAGGAAAATGACCCAGAATAGATTGTCTTAACCTGTGCATTTTCCTGACTCTGCTAACAGTAAACTTGATGGCATTTTGCAGGAACCTGCCTCAAAGTTCCCAAGAAGACAACATGATTAGGGAGCAGGAGAGTTCTGGGCTTGAAAAACCCAAGATTCCCTTTGTGTGGGTGTTTCATTAAGCTGAAATGTATCTGGAATTTGCTAAGAGATGGGTCAAGCTAGCACACATCCAGGTTTGTCCCTCCGTGGCATCTGCCCTATTTAATGTGGTCACATAAAGACTTTGGGTAACAGAGCAAGCAAAAGCACTGGAGATATTTCCTGAGACAGAAACAGAGGTGTGGCAAAGGCATTTCCCTTCTCATTTCCGTTTTAAGCATTTCAGGGTTTGGCAGGGATGAGGCTCTGTATTCATGGGGATGATAATGCAATGCCCGTAAAGGAATCGAATCAAGCAAGATTCTCTCTGAGCTGTTGACTGGCTTCCTGTTATCTGCTTGAATGTTTTCTTTTACCTTTGAAAATAGACAACAGCGGGGCTTAGAAGCAAGGAAGCAGCTTTTTTTTTTTTTTTTTTTTGGCGCTACGCGGGCCTCTCACTGTTGTGGCCTCTCCCGTTGCGGAGCACAGGCTCCGGACGCACAGGCTCAGCGGCCATGGCTCACGGGCCCAGCCGCTCCGCGGCATGCGGATCTTCCCGGACTGGGGCACAAACCCATGTCCCTTGCATCGGCAGGCGAACTCTCAACCACTGCGCCACCAGGGAAGCCCAAGGAAGCAGCTTTTACGCTTGTTATCTTCTTCAGGTCGATGTGGAACCAAGTCCCACTTCCTATCTCTCTAGTTCTGATGCACGTTCCCCACTGGCCAGAGCAGAATTCAGGAAATGCTAAATACTTATTCCCAGACTCAGGAGTTTGTGCTGAGATAGGAGACATTTACAGTCATTAAACCTATTGTATTATGTGTGTGTGTGTGTGTGTGTGTGTGTGTGTGTGTGTGTGTGTGTGTGTGTATTAATATCAGCTGGGGTTAATCTTGGGGTAATCTGCATTAGGGATGGTTAACTTTGGCTACCTTTGGAAACAGGTTTGTCATTCTTAGTGGCTTGCCTGCTCCATAGTTCACAACTGCTTTCTTCAACCTTCAACAACGATTTATAATATGAATGTCAAATTAAGTGTAACTCGTGTGGTTTAACACCAAATGGCCAGGTATTACACAGCTGAGATATCAGAGAAACCTAGTAAATCCTAAAGAAAATAACTTTGGAAAAGGAGAAAACCTTGTTTGTTCTAGTGCTCAGGAAAGAAGTGTCTCTGATTCTTAAAATTCTGAATGTCTCTTGACAAACAGGCCAATTAAATAGCACAGTGCTATTTTTTCCTTTTTTAAAAAAAGGTAATGACAACTCAACATTTCTTTCTTAGCCTATCACTGGACAATTGAGTTGGCCATCAAATCGAAGTTGGTGGAAGAAATACAAACCTCAGAGTTCTCAATATCTATGTTTTGGTACATCTGATACTCTGAACTGGCCTCAACCAGATATCACATAGCTGAGAAACACATTCTTGTATTTGACAAGCACTGAGAGCATCCGAGGCAGTGAGTTGGCACAAATATTGCATGCCTAGGCAAAAGCATGGCCAGACGAGATATGTTGTCCACGGGTACAGCACCTGCCCCTGAAATCAGGCCCACCACTCTTCAAAGGACAGCTCCTCCCCCACAAATATGTCCTTTTATTTGTTAGTTTTTAAATTGACGACTGACTAAAGAAAAGAGAAAGCACAATTACTTTGGTTTGAACGAACATGCAGCCATGCAATTTAACTTGAAACTACACAGGTAAAAAGCACACTGACTAAATTATCATTTAATGGCTTATAACGGAGAGAGATGCTTGCTTGCTTTCAAAACAGAATCAAGAAACGGGAATGCAAGGTATTTGAGCGTGACATGAAAGCACAGAGTGATATTTTGCTGGATTAAAGCAAGACAAAGCACTTGAAAAATTAGAGAGGTGATTCCAAGTAATGTGTAAATATACACCTTATACATTGAAACCAGTCCCTGTACCTGGAAACATAAAACATCTTTAAACTAGCAAATTTGTGTTTACTAAAGAGAAGATTGAATCCTGTTTCACCACCATATTTTTTCCCTTCTGAAAATTATGCAGACTTTGTTTTTTATTCTTTCATGTACTGTAAGCTCAGTGACACTATTAATAAGAGGAGATATTCATCTACATCTGAAGAATGGAAAGAATCAAACCTTTAGGTAGTAATGACGAAACAGAAAAAGAAGATACTTCATGGTCAAATTATTGTAAACTATGCCTTGCACTTTTTTTTTCTTTTAGACAGTTGCTTATTACAGTATTTCCAAATAGCATCAGATGATTGCTAAGATACAGCATAGTCCTAAAAATACTTCAGAATGTTGATTCTAAGACATACTAGATGCTTTCAGGCATCTGATACCAAGCATGGTACTCAGAAGCAGAAACAATGCATAAAATATTGTATGTTTTTAAGGCAGAATATTTTAGTGAAGTAAGTGCAGCAGCTTTGGAGTCAGACTACTTGAGTTTGAAACATGCTGCTATTCAATAGCTGTGATCTGGGGCATTTTACTTAACTATATAAACTGTTTCCTCATCTGTGAAATTAGGATAATAGTAAACCTATCACATGAAATTGTTGGGAAGACTAAGTGAAGTAATGCATGTAAAGGTTAAAACAATACCTAGCACATTATAATGGCTTGATAAATATTAGCCAAAATTAGTGTTGGTGTGCTTGCTTAAACACTAGTTTTCAAATGAGCCACGCAAAGCTTGAACATCATTTGGGAACTGAGCCATGATGCTGATGAAACCACCAAGGATTTGTTTTTGTTATTTGCAAGAAAAGGAAAAATGGAATCTAACATTAGTGTGTCCGTATTTGTGAGCAAGACAGAATCTGTGTTGGCCCCTGACACACTTGACACCTCCTCCTTTGCTTTACTCGGTATTACAAGGGCTGGAAGTCTAAGAACCATACATTTCTTTCTCTTCTTTGCCAACAGGTTCTAAATTTGTATTAAGTTCCATCAATGAGATGCATTTTGTAATATGTGTAAGGCAGAAAAAAGGCAGAGGTGTGCTGACCTGGCTCATAAAGCTCAAAGAAGCCAGTCGTGTGCATCTCTACCCAGCTCTGCATTTGGTAGCTTTAAATCAGCCATAGTGGGAGTATTTACACCAGGGAAGTTGGTTAGTACTACAAATTAGCACTTTATTCCTATCCAGTGAGCCAGTTGTTAGATATTTTTAGCATACCACTGGGTAGATATCATACTATTATTTTACTATTACTGGCAGGCAAATAACTAGGCAATGATAGAAGTGAGGTTTTGCAGTGATTTCTGGATGTTCTATTGTATCATCACCTGTCTCTGTGCTGTAGACATCTGTGACCACTGAGAGCAGTTAAGTGGAAATCCTAACTTGGGTCACAGAAGCAATTTTCTGATTGAATCCAGTGGTAAAACTGTGCAACTGGAGGCTTCTCTGGCCTTTGCCCTTCCATCAGCTTTGTAAGCACCAAATTCTGGTTAAGTTTCTCCCTGCCTAAAATACCTAGAATACTTTCTGTTTTCCTGATGAAACTCTGATAATACATTATGATGTAAATATGTCAACACAGCTATAGTTATCTTAGCAGGACTTACGTCTACATGAAAAAAATTAATAAAGGTTTTGAAAAAATTAGTGATAACAAACATTGAGTATATATATATTTATGAGGATGACATCGCTGAATTTACCTGAATGTGAAGACAGATTCAATGGAACAAAGGAAACAAGTGAACCTATAAAAAGTACTTGTAGGACATTTAAACTTGCAGATTTTGGCATTTATAGGTTTTAGAAAATTTTAAATCATAGAAATACCTGTTAGTACTTTGAGTAAGAAAGTTTTCTTTTTGCTTTTCTGAAGTAAAATAGAATAAAGCTAACTCTTTTGAAGTTGAATAAACCTAACTCTTTCTAATAGAGTGGAACATATAAATCAGTAAATAATCCAGATTTACACATTAAATGAATATTTAATGAAAATCTATGTTGAGTTTTGTGGTTGCCTTCTAGGGGGATATAAAGGTAAAAAGATACAATTCTTGTTCTTAAAGAAATTATAAAAGAAATAGTCAAGCATAATATAAGCTAGAAAGATACAAATTTCTTACTAAAAATCAGGTAAAGAGCTATGTGAATAGTAATGTAAGAGGGAATTTCTTCCAGATGAGTGATTCAATATTCCTTATTTAGTTTTCAGGCTGAAGCATGAATCAATTTGCAAGGACTAAGTGGAAGTGAGCATGGAGGTTGTTGGATGAAATGATAATGAGATAGAAAATCTTGGTAAAAATTGAGAGGAAGGAAAGTATTCATTCCAAAATTATTTCTTAAGTGTATACTATGTGCCAAGCTGACTCTGCAGTGATGGCCAATGTGGATATAATTCCTGCCTTCACAGAGTTTATAATCCAGTGAATAAAACTGAAAAGTGATTTGGGTTGAATAGTATCCACCCAAAATTCATGTCCACCAGGAACCTCAGAATGTGACCTTATTTGGGAATAGTGTCCTTGCAGATATAATTTTTTAAGGATCTTGAGTTTAAATCCTCCTGGGTTTAGAATGTCTTTATAAGAAGAGGAGAAAACACAGAAAAAAAGGCCACGTGAAGACTGAGACAGAGATTAGAGATATGCTGCTATAAACCAAGGAACACCAAGAACCACCAGAAGCTGAAAGAGGCAAGAAAGGATACTCCCCCAGAGAGTTTGGAGGGAGTGTGGGCCTGCTGAAACCTTGATTTTGGTCTTTGGCGTCCAGAACTGTGACAGAATAAATTTCTGTGTTTTAAAGTCACTAGGTTTGTGGTACTTTGTTGCAGCAGTCCTAGAAACTAATACTATCAAATAAATAAATATGTAGAATGCTGTATGATAAATGCTATGATAGAAGATTAAGTTACTCTATAAGAATGGGTAGGAAAGTTGCTAACCTAAAGTAGGTAGGGTAAAACTTAACTGAAGTTTCCTCAAAAAAAGACAGATAGGGCTTCCCTGGTGGCGCAGTGGTTGCGCGTCCGCCTGCCGATTCAGGGGAACCGGGTTCGCGCCCCGGTCTGGGAGGATCCCACATGCCGCGCAGCGGCTGGGCCCGTGAGCCATGGCCGCTGGGCCTGCACGTCCGGAGCCTGTGCTCTGCAACGGGAGAGGCCACAGCAGAGGGAGGCCCGCATACCACAAAAAAAAAAAAAAAAAAAAATATATATATATATATATATAAAAAAAAAAGACAGATAAAATGAGATCTGAAATATGATTCAGAGTTAATAAGGCCAAGTGAGTACACACAGTATTCCAGGTAGAAAAATGGCTTGTGTGTAGCTGAACTGGTGGTGTCATTTGATAAGACAAGGAATAAAGATGAAGGAACAGGTTTGTGAGGGAAAATCATGCATTTGGTTTTAACATGTTGATTCTGAGGTATGGAGAAAGAGAGAGAAAGAGTGTATGTATGTGCACGTGAGAGAGAGAGAATGAGCAGGGCTGGGAATATAGACTTGGGAGTCATCAGTATGAAAATATGAATGAAAAACAATGAGATTCAATGAGATCGTTCAGGGAAATGGGAAAAATGAATTATCCAGGACAGATTCCCAGGAATGTTGAAATTTAATGGCTTGTCAAAGGCAAAGGCAAAGGAGACGAGAAAGGGACTAATGAGGAGCTGTTAGACAATGAAGATGCCTGAATATATTTAAATGCTTATGGGAAGATGACAGTGGGAACAGCAATGGTGAAAATTTGAGAAAGAGGGAAAACAATAGAACATACACCTTGGGAGTCCTGGAGAAGATGTGATCCAAACATGAACATAAGGATTAGACTTAAATAGGAAATACCTCATCCGTTTTAATAGGAGGTGCTAAAAACAGCAGAGGAGTAAGTTTGAAGGTTTGATGGCTAGATGTTGGATTACTTGTATTTTTCTCTGGGAAATAAGATGCTAGGTTGCCCAGCAAGTAGGAGGTTTGAGAAGAGTGAAGAAAGTTTGGAATTGCTGCTGTGCTGAACATGAGTGCTTACTATGAAAGGTCAGCACTCATGGCAATAAGGAACTCTGGAACTCTGGAATGACGTCTGGGCAGCATCAATATGCCAGATAAAGGAGATGCACTAAAATTAAAGTGGCAGCAATTTTCCCAACTGAATTATTTTTTCCAACAATACTCAGCAGATTAGTCATTGGATTAACCACAACTCTGGTGGTTTGCTAGGTAGTTACAACGAAAGGACAAGGCAACAGACAAGAGAGCTGGGAATGCTGGCAAGGGAGTGAGCGAAGTAAAAGCCAGAGTAATGAGGAAATGAATGGAGAAGTGAGTAAAAAGAATAGATGATTCAAATCTTAGGTTCTGTCCCAGGTTTTCCATTAACTAATTGGGTCATAGTGGGAACATCTCTTAAACTTTGTGGGCTTCAGCTTTCCTTTTCTGTAAAGTGAAGAACTGGACTCCATGACCAATTTCTAAGGTTTATTTCAGCTTGAAAATTGTGTGAATCAGTGACCACTACAGGAAGGAGTGAAGGCAGAAAGAAGGGAGGTGAAGGGTCAAAGTGGGCTGTGAATTCACACAAAGGATTTGAGACTCTCAACTGAATGCATTTATTCCAACAGATGTCCATAAGCCAAAATACATTTTTTTGCTAAGTTTCAGCAAAAACTCAGTATTTTAATCAGAATTTTACTTGAAAATAAAGAAACCTTGGCAACTCTTTGTTCCCTTTAGTAAAATAATCTTTATGTTCAGGAGTTTAAAGTGAGATTTATGAAGACAGTGGGATGAGGACATGTCCATGATGGGGGAAGGTATTAACTAAAGGATAAAACTGAAACTGTGAAACCCCTCCCTAACTCAGCTGCATCCGCACAGGAAATGATACCACCCATCAACTCACTTTACAAGTGGATAGTGAATAATTTGGTAGAATGCTAGTAACACCATATTGGCTATGTAATTTACAATTCCTTTTCTTTTAAGCTGCTCAGATCCTAATTTAAACTGGTTAAGATGAGAGAAAAGGCTTTTAAAAGCTAATTCTGGAGGTTTAGACCACTTTTCTGTGACTACCACTTACCATTATCAAATTAAGTGAATTCTTATAAAGAGTAGAGATAAGGATCAGAGCCTAAGATTATAAGCAATTGTCCATCTCCTTTTGTCCTAAATGGGAACAGCATTTTGGAGAAGACTCTGAGCCCAGTCATTCTTCAGTTTGGACCTTTAGTGACCCCATTTCAATACTGATACACATATCTGGGGGTGCATTTTGGAATGAAACATCCTTCTGTGTAACCTCAGTATGTTATGACTCACTCCAGGAAGACTCTATAAGGAAATAAAATGAAAAAGAAATAAAATTCTCAAGTTGCAGTTAAAGAAATATTTTTTTCTCTGTGAAAGACAGATGATTGTATTATTAATAGTGAAGGGTAAGATCTGAAACATTTGAATGTTCAGCTAAACATCCCTAAATTTCTCATCTCAGTGTAGATAGAAATAACCACTCTTGAGGTATTTCTGTAATCTCAGTTTCAACTCCAGCCAGGAATCAAGAGGAAAAAAATCCCTTCTCGAGCAGTTTATAAACTAAAAATAAAGATGACAAAAAGTCAGATTCAGATTAAATTGGAAAAGCTGGTGGTTCAGAGCAGTAGTTTTATCTCCCTAAGACAGAAATATATAGGCTACAGTAAGAACCATAAGTATTTACTGATATATATAGAGAGAAATAACTAGTGCCTAGCTTTATTCAATACACACTGACACATGATCAATTAAACTTTGGCAATCGACACTGATTATTAATGAGTCCAAAATGGCCACATTTTCTGATAACTGATAGCTAGAATCTAAGGGAAATGATGTATGCCACTTGTTATACAATCTATTCTTGAATATCTTCCAGGGCTTTGGTGAGCTAAGACAGAAAAATATAGCTCCAGTTCTGCTGAGTTGTTACCAAGGACTATAATTATATTTTATAGTATTTAGCTCAACCAAATCATTTTTTCATTTTAAGTATAATGTAGCAACAATAGCTTGAAACCTTTAAATTTTCCCTCAAATATTACTGTTTTGTCATATATGTCCTAAAGCCCCACCCGTACCACAAAAGAACCCCAATAATATGCTCTTCCCATAATGTAATTCTGAGAAGGGGCTGTCCTGGTAGAATTCCAACCTTAGAAATTATATTTTTGTCTTTACTAAGGAAGGCAACATTTTGCACTAGAAAGAACATTGAATCTTTAAGTTATCTGGCTTCCAGTTTTGGTTTTATCTATATCTGCTGTGTGATCTTGGGGAACTCATACAACTTCTCTGGATCTTACTGGCTCCTATGTAAAATGAAGGATTTTCTATGATTCCCTGAATACATAGGCAACTTATGAATGTAGATGATATTTACCAGCATACACTGTACTTTCCTGTTAAACAGATCTATGAGAAGTGGTAGAAATCAGAACTATTGGCTTCTGCTTTTGATTTGATTTGATTATTAAAAAGAATCTCTGACAGAGTTTTGGGTGATTTATTTCAAGAAAGTGTAGAGAGTTAAGAGCAAATAACTCTGAATAGAGGAACGAGAGTCATTAAAAACAAAATTTAGACTTGGGGAAAAGCATTTACGTGATCAAGATAAACTTTGAAATGCTACAAAAAAATTATAAAGAAAGATGTAGGGCTTACAAATTTGATGAAAGTAGTAAGAAGATTAAAAATATCATTTAGGAAGATGCTATTTTCAACTTTGTGTGTGTGTGTGTGTATATATATATATATCAACATGTGTATATATGTATAATCTATGTGTATATATACATTAATAATATATGTATCTATACATAAATATATAAATACAGTCTCTTTAATGTATACACATACTGTAACCATGGAAAATAAAGAGAGGGAATCAAAAACTCCTTTGTTCCCTGTCACCTGAAGTTGAATTGCCCATGGTAGGCGATAACTGGCTTCTTCAGTCTAACCTACAGTTGACATCAGAGATAGGGCATAGGGTTGGATGCTAAGGTATGATCATACTAATTATGCTCATTTGCTTTCCACTGTCCTAGACTTATTGAGACGGTGTGCCATCTTACATAGCAAGAAACAAATCTTACTGGCAGAATTTCAGTGACTCAGGTGAGTATGGCCTATTTAGCAGAAGAGAAGTGTGAATTGGAGATCCTTAGGAGCTTGTGATGCATTACTGTTTGTTCTGGAGCAAAAGAAGAGAGCCATCAGACCTGGTGATCCCTGGACCTGGTGACTACCAGTCACAGCAATAAGAATATAATGAATGCCTTAAATGTACAGAGTACATTTTACAACTGTACGATATGGCTGTATTTTAAGCTTCGTGATAGCAAGAATAAAAGAACTTGAGATGGAGTAGTGATACTGGAAGAATGATAATTCCAGACAGCAATATGGTGGGCCAAGGGTGACATGGTTGACCAGGCATCCAGATTAAGACTGACTCAAAACCATAAATGACTTTGACCGGTTTGATTTTTAGGTGAGGACCCAGGGTTTCTGGACAACTGTATTTTGTATTGTTCAGATGAGACTTATAGCTTCCACTGGGGACTTTGCTGATGGTGTCTGCAAGGAGTAGTACAAAAACATTCTATTCATTCATTTATTCACTTATTCACTAACTCATTTATCTAACTTTGTACCAGTCATGACACTAAGGCACATGATGGCCTAAAAATTTAGGTCATCAAGAGTTTATAATTTAACAATGTATGTAACCTAATAATGTCAATTGAATGAGATAAATGCTAATATATACATACACACACTATATATAATGTACTATTTATAATATGTATATGTTACGTATTTATTTATAGATTACATACACATGCCCACATATACAAAAAGAGTATATCCTCTTTTTTTTTAATATCTTTATTGGAGTATAATTGCTTTACAATGGTGTGTTAGTTTCTGCTTTATAACAAAGTGAAACAGTTATACATATACATATGTCCCCATATAAGAGTATATTCTTAAATGTATTCTCTGATCCTCAGTCTCTCTTCTCTCAGACCCCAGAGAACAAGGGCAGCAATCAATTAAATATTCCTTGAAGTGTTCTCTTATGAGGAAAAAATGAAATAGTCGACTAAAATGAAATTGTTAAAGGAAACAAGTAGATGTGGCAAATTGGTCTTGGGTGAATTGGTTTTCAGTGAAGTGGCCAGTTGGTGGATTGGTCACTGGGCAAACTGGCTTAAAACAAATGGGTCTTTGGTAATTTGACCTAGAACTAAATGATTAATAGACACTCTGTATAAGAACCATGACAAATGTCATCCAGCCTCAGCTGGAACAACCAATAATAAGAAACATATTGCTATACAAGACAATCCAAAACAACTAAAGACACTTGTTTTTAAATACTTGCATTATATATGTCTCCTTATTTTGCAGTAGATTTTGTCCTCCTGGCCTTATCTGGCCCTCAGGAACAACACAGAATTTTTTCTAGTCTGTTCTCCATATACAAGTCTATTTACAGACGTTAAATGAGCTATTGTGTCTTGCCTAAATTTTCTCCAGCCCAAACAGCTTCAGTTCCTTGAGTTGTCCCTTCTGTGATTTGATTTTTGTATCCCTCCACCATCTTGGTCACTCTGTCAACATGCCTCTTAGGGAACAACATCAGAATAGAACCTAATCCTGGTCTGAGTGCTGCTAAAAACATTATCATGACTTTTATTCTAAAAAGTACTGTTCCTGGTATTTTGAACAGGCAAACCTTTGGGATAATCAAAGTACAAGGTTTTCTTTTTTTTTTTTTAATCTCCTAATGTCCCTTTAAACTGTTTAAGTAGTGGAAGTTCTTTTCTCCCCTCTAAATGAAAACTCTCTCAGGTTCCTGAATTTTCTATTCACTCTTGGGTACTATAGAGTTCTTTAGCCACTGTAATTCACCAAATACTATCTTTTTTTTTTTTTTTTTTTTTTTTTGTGGTACGCGGGCCTTTCACTGTTGTGGCCTCTCCCGTTGCGGAGCACAGGCTCTGGACGCGCAGGCTCAGCAGCCATGGCTCACGGGCCCAGCAGCTCTGCGGCACGTGGGATCTTCCCGGACGGGGGCACGAACCCGTGTCCCCTGCATCGGCAGGCGGACTCTCAACCACTGCGCCACCAGGGAAGCCCCACCAAATACTATCTTAATTCAGTAATTAAAATATCAACCTTTAGATCTTCATTCAAAGTTAAGACTTGTTTCTCTTCCTCCCCTGAACTAGGGCTTGACTATAGGCAAGCAGGCTGCTTTCTGGGAAGTAGTATGGTTGGCTATTTGTCTCCAGCTCACCTCCTTCTCCATCAACCCGTTTTTGATTTCTTCAGGGTCTACTAGATGGGAGCAGGTGGGGAGGGAGGAGATAAATAGGTAAGATGTTAGGATATTTCTTACTTGATAGTTACTACCGTAATGGATGCTTTCTGGGTACAAAAGATGGTGAAGCTTTCTTTTTCCCTCCTGGACACTTTGGTGGGGTCTTCAGAGACCTCCCTGCTGGCCCATTAGAATAGTCATGATTAAAGTGATGCAATAAATTTTTTCAGCTGCTGCCCCAGACTCCCAACTTCAGGCTTTGGTTTTCCTAGAGTTCATTCTACACAAACACTCAGTGGAGGTCTCTTACCCTCTGAGTGATACCCTCTTGGGCAAAATCTCATTTAAAATGGCTCACATTTGGTCCCCAAGAGACTTTTATTCTTTATCATTTATTTTTTATCTTGACAAAACTCAAGGTGTGCAGGCAAAAAAACCCCCAATGCAGCAGCATCTCTTTCCTGGCTCTGCCCTCAGACCTCTCACCTCTAGATCCCCAGTCTCCTCTGGCACCAGCACAGTGTGCTTCCCAACTCTAGGGAACACACATGAAGCTCCCTGTAGGACCCACGGATGCCCTGCTCCCTTGGCTTGTGGCTAAGAGGGAAGGAAGTACCCCACTTCCTGCCATGCAGGTGAGAGGGGGACACGCATAATGCTAAAGCAGCTATCTCTTAAATATCCCTTCACAAATCTATTTACTACTACTATACCTTTTGATATATCTTCCTTGCACAGGTTAGTCTTCAAACCTGTCCTAGGTCACTAAGTTAGAAACTTCCACTCAGTGGTCTAACAGCTGATTTTGGAATCTAACATCTTTCCTATGGGGTCGAAACTTCCAGTTTAACCTCCTCTCTGGGCTTCTTTTAAATGCAGTCCAAGATCAAATTACATTTTGTTAGCATCCTTATGGCTCTATACTTCCTTGACGAAATTGCTTCACTTTTTAGTCTTGTTGTAACTAAGGGTATTCAGAAGAAATGATAATAAAAATAATTGGAAATAACAATATAAGTTTAGCATGTGCTATATATTTATTAACTATATCCTAAAATTTCCTTTGAAGGGTTTGTGGGCTTACATATCATATACAATCTTAAAAATCATGGCTTTTTGTACAGCTTGCCAGCTTTGCAGAGGTAGAAAGAGAAGGAAGAGAGGGAACTAAAGGAAATGAAGAGAATGACTACTGCAGCCCATGCACCAAGAGAATAAACAATCCAGGAAAGCATCACCTCCAGTACTGAGAACACAATTTCAAAGGCTATATTTATATTCCTGGGACACCAGTCGTTTTCCAAATAAGGTCTATGCATGATGAAGGACAGAGTGGCACTAGTTCTTAGGAAGTTCGTTCAAATGGAAAATGAATTCTTGGATTTAATCCCATATAAATTATCTTTCTAATCACATGAGGGTATATTCCTATATCCATATACAATAAAAAAATCCTGAACTGAAATAACTCATACTCAGAAGAGAACAAATCCTAAGGAGCCATTTTCCACCAACCTGTTTTTATCTCCTGGAATTCATTCCCCTCCTTTACTAAGAGATTCCTGTGAAAGTATGACTCAATCCCTCCAGCAGCTCTTGAAAAATATCTCTGAGACAAATTTCGAAACTGATTTTACACATTTAAAGACCACTTATTCACACAGCATTTTCTTACATACTTTTCAGTGTTCTGGAAAGTCAACAGCTTCTTCATCCCATTCCCCACTCCTCAGATCCTTTTCCTTTTTTTTTTAGCCCCTCATTATAAAAGCATTACATATTCATTAAAAAATAAAATACAGACAAGAAATATAACATAAAGTACACTCATGATTCAGCCAGAGATATCCATTATGAATGTTTTTCAGAATATTTTTCTAATGTTCTTTTTAAATGCATATGTTATTAATCTATACATAGGAAACACATTTGAAATGCTATTTTAACCAACTATAACAGTTTTTGGCCATTTGGATTGTTGCAGATTTCCTTACCATGAATATGGAAGAAAGGAATAATTAGATTTAAATGAATTACATATAAATAGCAAATACATATGAAACTTTGAATACTCATTTTGAACAAATTTTCATTTTCACCAGATTATTTTGTTCTCTCCCATACTTCTAGCCCCTGTCCTGCGTTCAGTTTGGTTTGTATTTTTCCACATTTATGCTCATTCTTATATACACACGCACACACAATTTTTTTTTCTAAACACACACGCGTAATACCTCAGGAACTTGCTTTTTTCACTTAACAATATCTCTTGGACATTATTTCAGATCAATAAATATAGACCTAAGAAATCTTTTGAATAGCGGATTATAAGCTTTGATTTTATTCTATAAACAATGAAGAACTTAACATTTATTTGTTAAGCCAGTATACCGGTGGACAAATAGACTCATTGATTGTGTATGGTAAGTAGTCTCATAGGAATAACACTTGTAGATAGAGACATTGCAAATTAACTCACTGTGGCTGACAATTATTCAAAGGCAAGATGTGCAACATCATTTTATATATCAATGTTGCTTTCTACTTCACAAATACCCAAGACATAAAAATGACAAATACTTATATAAATTATTTTTAAAAGTTAAATTTTGAAGAGTATATTAATAAGAAATAGTTTTTAAAAAAGATATGTACCATTCTTTTTGTAATGAGACAAAGAATAAAATTAAATTAATCATAGGATTTAAATAACTCTAAACTCAAAAATTTTTTAGCTTGGATCTTGTGTGTGTGTGTGTGTGTGCGTGCGATTTGTGATTTTTTTTGTGGGTAGAGAGGCAAAATTGCTGTAGTAACTTACCATTGTTTTTTACAAATCAAAAAGTGAAAACTAAAGAGATATTTTGTACTGTTAGACTTTTCCTTCCTTGAGGCTTTATCCAAAAAAGCTGATAATAAAACCCCTGTAATCTATTCAAGCAAGATGGCAGAATGTCTTGTAAATTAGCATGTGGCATAGGAAAAAAAGAACGCCAAGAAACTTTTGAGCAACACAGGCTTTTTAAAATAGTCACAACCAGCAATTTGCTTAAATCAATGGTTCTTATCCTGGGGTGATTTTGCCTCCCCAAAAAACATTTGGCAATGTCTGGAGACATTTAAAAGTACCCTAAAAAGTATTATTTCCCCATCTTATAGATTGGGAAACTGAGACTTAATGAAACTACAGTAGTAATAGATACAGCAGATACAGCAGATAGTGTAGTATGCTTATGGTTGTATATATTCCAGGAGAGAGTATAGATAAGTCCAGTCATAGCAATGCTGTAGGGTGAATCAATTTGGAAAAATTGAAGGTGGAGGTTGCAAAGGCTTAATTTAACTTTGGCATCATATCCCTCTTCTTGTACTTGCATAAATTATTCTTAAATAAAAATAAATTCAAGTTAATTGTTCTATATCTGCTGAAGAAAAAATAAACTACATTGACATCATGCAGTCTTCTATAACCCTCCATAAGAAAGACTTGTAACACATACAAATTATGAAAGTATTATAGAAGTCACTGCTTCATGATTAATTTCATCTATGGCAATTCGATATGTCTCTAATAGATTTACTCCTTTGTCTTGGGACATGTGCATTGACTTCCCCATTTTATGACTGCTAAAATCAAAAGTTAACAACCTCAATTTTTTGCTGCTAAAACAAGAATAGATTAGTTTCATCAGAATATGAGAGTAATAATAAAAACATTGTGTTTTATTTGTAGATAGAATAGTAGTAAGAAGAATACCAAATTTTATTTGTAGAAAGGGCATTTCCAAGCAACTATTTTGACCTTGCTAGGCATTCATGCTCTGTGGCTGCTGATACTAAGTTACCTGTGTTGTCCCTAGACAAGGGGTTAATGATTGGCTTGCACTGGTCAGGGAACGAGTAGAATTTTTTTCTTACATACAGGTGACCACAACGTAAAAACCTTGCATGTTTTATAGTTTCTGTGCCTGCCAGTTAAAATGTCTCCAACTTTCAGACTTGGGTTGGTCTGAGTATGGGATATAGTAACTACAGTTTCTAATAAGCAAGTTGGGCCATAGAAAGGAATAGGTACTACTGGCTAGTCTTTTGGCATCACAATAAAGTGAAAAAAATATGGGGTTGGCTACTGCCTGAAGTTGGCAGAAACAGAAATGAGAAACATGTTAAAGAGGCAGATGTTTTTAGGAAACTGTACTAAATTAAAGGTTTTTCTTCATGTAGCTTTTGTGACTTGTTTTACCAAGTTACGTTTCAAGTAAGGCCATTTCCTCTTTATTTCCCTTATGAGCTTCTTGAGCACTGGTAAGGGAGATTTGGAGGAAATTCTCCCGTAAGGGCCTGAACTCCTTGATGCTTTGCCAAACAACGATTTTAAGTTTGGGGGCAGGAATACAAAATATTAAAACTGTTCCCCAAACCAGGTAAGCCAAAGATTATTGTCATCTTCCTATAGGATGTTAGTAGAACCACACTGAGGGGGAGATTTTCTTTAAAGTAATCCTGTTTGTTCTCTGTACCACTTGCCTTCTTGAAGTTTGGGAGGTCTGTGTCTGTTTAAGGATTTCTCTGAAACTTTCTCCTCTGCAAGATCTAATGGATTAAGCTTGTGGATATTGCATCAATAAACTAAAACCTCTGTCCTCTCAGCTTTGACAGAGGTTAAAAAACAAGAAAACAGAACATTCCTTCTAGCTGCTGAAGTAATAGCTCAGAATTCCTGCTAAAGTTGTCATAGGCTGCTGTGGAAGGTGAAATCATGGCCCCAGAGGTGTCTATGTCCCAGTCCCTGGAAACTGTGACTATGTTATACAGCAAAAAGATTTTTCAGATGTGATTAAGTTAAATATCTTGAAATGGGGAGATTATCCTGAATTACTCTGGTGGACCCAATGTAATCAAAAGGGTCTTTATAAGGGAGAGAGGGAGACATGAGAGTGAGAGAGATGTGACAATGGAAGCAGAGGTTGGAGTGATGAGACTGTTCAAAGGTGGCCACAAGCCAAGGAGAGTGGGTAGCCTATAAAAGCTGGGAAAGGCAAGGAAATGAATTCTCTCCCAGAGAATCCAGAAGGAAAGCAGTTCTGCTGACATCTTGATTGTCTCCTCCTGAGACCCACTTCAGACATCTGACCTCCAGAACTATAAGACAATAAATTTGTGTTGTTTTAAGCCACCAAGTTTATGATAATTTGTTACAGCAGCAATGGGAAACTAATTCAGCTGCAGATGCCCTTTCCTGTTCCTCTGCCCCTAAAAGCAAGATACAGAGGCTTGGGACTCAGGACTTTTAGAACACTGAAAGTTTTCCAATTTCAGGCACAGATTTCAAAGCAGTGTAGGTAATATTAAATATGATTGGGCATTGCCTTAATAAAAAAACACATGTGTGTGAAATTGCTTAACTGATCTCTGCTTCTTTCTGTTGGTTAGAGAGGGAAGCCTCCTCTAATGTTGGACAGACAAGCACCTACCTATCCTTTATAACAGAACCACAGTATCTCTCCATTGATCACCACCCAATTCCAATTGTCCAGGAATCCCAGAGACTAGACAGTGAAAGAAGGCATGGCGATCATTCGTACTACTGAAGGTAGAGATGACAAAAAATAGAGAGGAGGATCATTGCCTTCTGCTTTTGCTGCTTGCAGTCTGCCACATGATGCCCTGTTGAAGACTCAACCGCACAGATGAATTGATGTTCCCTTCATCTTGGTTACGCCCTTGTTGGTCCATATTCCTGCACATGTCAAACTGGCATGCCCTGCTTGGATGCCAAGGTGGTTGCACGCATGTTCATTAATTATTCTTTAAACATAACCTCCAGTAAACTACAGCTCAAGCAGCTCTCAGCCTCAGCCACATATTGTGCTACAACTAGCTGTTCCCCACAAACATCCTATGTGCTGAGCTTAATGCAATAAATGGTTCCCTCCTGTCCTCCTGATAAGCTCTCCCTTTGGGGGTCAAAGTCACCTCAGCCTGCACTTAGAAAGTTTTCTCTAAATTCAAATCTTGGGACACACAGACCAGGATCTGAGTTCCTTCTTTCCCAGAGAAACTTCTGGGAAGCTTCTTGTGCTAGCAGATCAATTTCCTTCCATAGGGATTGTTTAGTGCGTTTTGTTTGGGGGACTGTTAGGGCAATTGGGTAGTGGGTGCCCACCCTACCTACATTTCATAGGAAAGACCACTCAAGTCATTCTTTCTAGGAGCAAAAAGATGTCTTCCATGGTCGTCTGACTTCCTTTATGTCAGGAAAGCATCATCTTACTAAAATGTTTGATCACTGCTTTCCATGGCACTGCATTTAATCTCTGCAATACCAGGAATTCTTATGTTTATATTGTGTTGACATCTGAATCACAGAAGTTTTCCATTAATTCCCATTTTTCCCTTTAAAACTCTCTGGATGATAGAAGGATATGTAATGAATTCTCCTCACACACCCATGGTGAACATCTTTACTTCTCTCATCAAACATAGTGGTCATCTTTCTCTAATCTAGCTATTACAAGATTAAATTCCTCATTATCATGGCCAGTCTCCTCTGCATCTGTGTCACTGTGTTAATTTAGTCCATATAGGGTTAAAAATGATAATTTCCTCCCTTTTCCTGAACTTCATACTGCTGTTAATGCAGCCCAGGGATGAGTTTATTCTTTTTTTTTTTTTTTTTTTTTTTTGCGTTACGCGGGCCTCTCACTGTTGTGGCCTCTCCCGTTGCGGAGCACAGGCTCCGGACACGCAGGCTCAGCGGGCCTGGCTCACGGGTGCGCGCGGCCCCCTCCCGTTGCGGAGCACAGGCTCCGGACACGCAGGCTCAGCGGCCATGGCTCACGGGTCTTGCCGCTCCGCGGCATGTGGGATCTTCCCGGACCGAGGCACGAACCCGTGTCCCCTGCATGGGCAGGCGGATTCTCAACCACTGCGCCACCAGGGAAGCCCCGAGTTTATTCTTTTATTTTTATTTATTTATTTATTTATTGTTTGGTATGCGGGCCTCCCTCTGTTGCGGCCTCTCCCGTTGCGGAGCACAGGCTCCGGACGCGCAGGCTCAGCGGCCATGGCTCACGGGCCCAGCCGCTCCGCGGCATGTGGGATCCTCCCAGACCGGGGCGCGAACCCGGTTCCCCCGCATCGGCAGGCGGACGCGCAACCACTGCGCCACCAGGGAAGCCCTCGAGTTTATTCTTTTAGAAGCAACTTCTCACTGTTAATTCCTTGAGCTCACAATCAAGTGAAATTCTCCTTAAGGTGCCTGTGCTGTGTGCAGCCTGTGTCTGAGAATTCATTTTATTGCTAATATATTTCTTCTTGTTGTCTTCAGTATAGATTCCAATTCTTTCAACAACATATTACATATATTTCTGAATTACTTTCAGATTTGATTGTAATGCTCTCTATTGTCATTCAAATTTTTGAAAGTTGAAGAGGTCAAAGATATTTCAGACCTTTTCCTCAGCTTCCTCTTTCAGTAGCTTTTCTACGGTGCACATAGATACCCATTGTTGACAAAGAATATTAATTTAAGAATCAGAAAATTTTAGATTCATATACATATTTTGCTGTTACTAGTGTGTGACCTTGGACAAACTGCTTCACTCCAATTTTCTCCAATAGGGATTTTTCTTGCCCACATTAGATTTTTATACTGGTGTGTGTGCATGTGTGTATATATATGTGTGTATGTTCATATACATGTGTATGTTGTATGTACTTATATGTGTAAATGTGTTTTTGTATGTGTGTAAATGTGCATGTATTGTGTGTATATGTGACATTTATGTGCATGTGTCTGTATGCCTGTGCATGTGCATTTGTGCACATGCACGTTTATATATATATATATATATATGCATGCCTGTGCATATTATGTGTGCATGCATGTGTGTATGTGTACTGTGCAGTATGTATGTGTGTGTATTTTGGAACATGTTAGGTTGTCAACACACAGTAGACATTATTATACTTAAGTAGGCAAACCAATTATGACTACAACCATCACACATAACACTCTACTATATCAGCACAGTGCCTCACACAGTACCTGGCATAATGAATAATCCCTTCAACATCTCTGGGATATGCAGTTCAAAAAGGAAATAATATAATCCCAGCAGGAATTGAACTTCATGAACCTGTACTGGTCCCTAATGATTACCTCTCTGCTTTATAAGTATTTACCCACATTTTATACTCTAACATTTTGCTAGAGATCTAGCTAATCTCTTTGGCATGTAGTTTAAAGAATTTAACTTCTTTCACCTTTTTGAAAATGGAAACATTTATTTGCCCTTTTTCCACCTGCCAGCAAGACTTCTGTTCCCATAATTCTTCAAAGATGACTATTTACAGTTCACTGATGTCATCTGAGCCTTCTTTTGGTTTTATGGAATGGAACCAAAGTCCTTTGAAAGGTGTATTTTTCAACCCCTTTTCTTGCTTGGGCTTTAATTTCTTCCACCCAGTATTTGCTTTCTTCTTTTTAATCTTGACAGTTAACCTTCTCAACCAATGTATTAGTCAGGCCTCTTTTGATTACAAGAAGCCCAACTTAAACTCTTATGATAAAAAGGAACACCTTAGCTCACATAGCTGGGGAATTCAGGGGTAAGGCTTGCTTCAATCATGGCTGGATTCAGGGATTCATAAGTTGTCATCAGAAGCCTAGATTTCTTGCCATATTTGAGTTCTGATTCCTTTTGTAGATGGGCTCTCTACATGGTGGGGAAGATAGCACATGTGCTTTGGTTCAAATCCAAAAGGAAGAGAAACACATTCTCAGTATCCATGTATCAGATCTCATAGGGAGACATCCTGTTTGAGCATGTGTTCATGACCATGGCCAGGGCAGGCTGGGCACTGTAGCCAACAGGCACATTACAACCTCATGAGATGTGGGACAAAGAAACAAAGGTCTTCTACAACAGAGAAAAGACCTGAAACGTTTTGCTTTTTGACTCTTTTCTGTAGATTTCATGGTATTTTCCCATATCTGTTTCTTGCTCCCTTTAGGAAACCTATTTTCATCTTTGGCAATTTTCACAAGCTTTACTTTATTCCCTCGGTATTCGTTTTCATTTCTTTGTGGTTACTTGTTGGTCCTTCCATTCCGTATAAATGATGTCTTTAAAATGTCTCCGTTTATCTGAGAGCTGGTTGAGCAGTTTCCTTAGCTACCTCTCCCTCACCTTCATAATTAGATTCTTGGAACTGGGTGTTTAAAAGCATAGAGTCCTTCTTTGTGTGCCCAGTCTCTGGCTGTGAGATCATTCCTATCTTTTTTCTGAACCTTTGGAAATCTGTCTTCTTTTAGTTTAGGCCAAATATCTAGCTTTGCTCAGGGTTCAAAGCTTTGCTATCACAGACCATAAGTTGCTATTACTGGTTTTCCCCTCCTCCTCAAGGATTCTATCATTTCCACTCTGCCAACCAGTACTTTCTCTGCTTGTCAGGATTAGGTTCTATGCGGAAATCCCCTTCATTACCTTTCCTGCCTTCTAAAAGATGAAGTTGTCAGTGAGATGAATCCAATGCTATACTTTTAGCTGACTGACTTCCTGGAGATGTCTAGATAAGCACAATTCTTCATCACTTCTGTTCTTGCCTCTATATCTGTGCCAGATGTGTGATCAGTGTCAGGAAGTGATCATCCATTCTCTCCTTCTGCCTGGAATGGCTATTTTACCAACCATCACTCCTATCCTATCCTCTCCAACAGTTATATCATTTTGATGTTCCTTCTTTTTATCTCTACCCAGATGTTGTTTATTATTCTGCCATCCCTGATTTTGGGATTTTTCACAAAGGTATATATCTTCCTGACACAGAGCGATACTCCCTTTAAACAATGTGGTGCTTTCCATAAGAGTTGCCACTTGTGAATCTTATTTTGCCAAGATGCAATAATGTCTATGGGGCGGTGTTGGTTTTCTTGCATGAACATCACATTATATGTTTGGTAATTGGTATTCAGGTAACTAGGAACCTAAGTGCTATGTCCTACTGACTCTTTAATTATTTTCTCTTGTGGATTACTAGGTACATTCAACGCTGGTTTCATACTTAGAGTTTTACCCTGACCCCTCCCCTTCCTTTTTTTTCAATTTTAAGTCCTCTAGAACAGACTGACAAATTCACCAGTGAGCATTTTCTTCTCTTTATAAAAACTGATCAAATCTTATTACAACAGATGCAAAGGAAAAATTCTTAATTTTGTCTTGTTCTATTGGGAATGTGTGCTAACCAATAAAACTTAAAAAAGTGGGCCCATAGATTTGGTTTGCAAAATTCCTTCTTTGATAATGACTCTTGTAATGAAGACCCACAGTATGTTTGAGTTGTGGCTGGTGTTTGGTTTGACTTGAAACACTACAACACACTCAAAGCTATTCACAGCTACAGAACATACTCCATGTGGAGCTTTTAAGGATTCTCCCATCCCCCAGGGATAAAGCAGGATAATTGGAGAAGTGAGAACTGGCTCATCAGTAAAAAGGGAAGATCTTTTTGAAGCATGTCCAGTATCTACTAGGTCTGAGGGCTTACAGATAGAGCAGCTGCAAAAACCCAGGAAGGAAGGCCTCAATCTCTGCCTTATTTTGCCTCTGTCTCTGTCATTTCTCCTGCCTTTTCCCTGCCCTTACTTTTACTCCAGTCCTAGACATTTCCCTTGCTCTTACCCCATTTTCTGTCCTTTTTTTGTGAATCCTGGATTTACCCTGGTTTATGCCTGCTTTTGGCTCTGCCCCAGACACTTCTATCTCAATATCGGCCCTTTCCTTGCAGACAAGGGGCCTGGGGCCAAGGGCATTCTGAATTTGATGTAAGAGTTTTAGAGCAGCATGCCTGAGGACAGTCAGTGTTAACTGTATACCAGTTTCCATTGCACTTCTTGAGGTGAAGGTGGAGAAAAGGAATATCTGGCACCAAACATTTGGAAAATAATTAAAGGGACCTCAAGCTGCTTTAGTTGAATGCATCTTCTACAGATAAAATCCATTCCAAGGATCTGACAGGCCAGAGAGATCAAAGTCTCATGGTAGAGGAACTAAGATTTATGATAAGTAGGACTCAGCTCATGACTTGGTGAAGCTGCCTAACCTAGGGCAAGTCACACCCCTTTGTTTCCTTACCTATAAGACAAAGATGACAGTGCCTATTGTGCCAGGCTGGGGAGACTTTTGGGATCAACTCCTATGAAAACAAGGGGTATAAGATCAGAATTAGGTAGAGGGCAAAATCAAGCCTGAGCTTGTCCTGCACTGATCTGAAGTGCCTGGACCTTTAAACTTGTCTTAGTCAGTCTGGGCTGCCATAACAAAAAATACCATAGACTTGGTGACTTAAAAAACAAAGATTTATCTCTCACAGTTTTGGAGGCTAGGAAGTCCAAGATCAAGGTGCCAGCTGATTCAGTGTCTGGTGAGGGCTCGTTTCCTGGTTCAAAGACAGCTGTCTTCTTGCTGTGTCCTCACATGACAGAAGGGCTAGGGAGTTCCGTGGGGTCTCTTTTATGAGGGTACTAATCCCATTAATGAGGGCTCCAACTTCATGACCTAAGTACCTTCCAAAGGCCCCACTGCCAAATATGATCACACTGAGGGTTAGGTTTCACCATAGGAATTTTGGGGGATAAAAACATTTAGTCTGTAGCAATACCTCTGCTTCCATGTGTCACTGGATGTGGGCCATTTTTCAAAAGGCGTCACTGATGTGATTCCTGAAGGGGTTGCTGATAGCACTCCCAGCAGTGGGGACAAAAATTTCATTCCTCGAAGAGGGATCTGGGCCATGTCTCTCTGTGTGTTTCTCACCTATTTAACAGGGTTCTGTGAGTGAAATTATTTTATTAGCTGTAAAACTTTCTACAAATGTTAATTTATAATTAATACCATGATCAACAAACATCTATTAAAGGCCTGCTTTGTGATAGGTACTTGATATGAATCAAGTACTCCATTTTTTTCATGTACATATTTCCTTCCTTTAAAATTGAAAGTCCAGAGCCATTGCAGCAGTTCTTGCTCAGCCATCGAAGGATCAGGCTACAGTTCATACATAAATATTTATTAGATGCTAACTATGTGCAGGACTTTGAGAAAATAAATCTTTTTTTGTCATAAAGTTATTTCTTGGCATTTTAACACTATAAATGGCAGAATATTTATGGAAATCATTAAGCGGGATAATTGCTAATTCATAATTCTTAATACACTATGACATCATTACAATAACAAAATTTACATATTTTAGTACTTCTTGAAGAACAAAATTAAAAATACTTTTAAGCAGAAACACTGCCCTTGAAGAATATGTAAACAGTAGTACAATAACCAAACCTCAGGAAAAAAATAAAGGGAAATGCCATTTGATACATTTTATTATCAGTTGGAGAGCGAAAAATAAGTCATACGTAATGGAATTTCATTGTATGGCAGTGGAATTTCCCCCAGAGCTTTATTAAAAGATTTAACATAGTTTGAACTCCTCAGTGAAGTCAAGGAACCTGTCCAAGGGCTGAGCCAGCATTTTAAGTAATATGTTAATTTCTGAGCTCAACAAAGAAAAATGTTACTTTCAGTGAATTTCTAATTTAAAATGATCTTTTTACACTGTTATTTGTAAACTATTCAATGAAATCCAATTGAATATTTTGATTGGTTACGTTTCAATTTGTATTTCCTCAACAATCTGAGAGGTGTTTACTTGTTGACCGATCACAGGAGGAAGATTAAATTAGTAGCCCACGAATTAATAAGAGGTGCATTAGATGTTGATGCAAAGCTTAGTATAAATCATAATAGTGCTTATTTTGCATTTACGTTGTGTTTTGTATTTTCAAAAGGATAAAACATGTACTCCCTGTTTGCTTTTTAAAAAATGATAGACATCTATGCATGCAAATGAAAGCAAAGAATGAGAAAATCCAGAAAATCCATTTTCACATCTATCCTCCCTTCAGGCCCCATCCCAAACCTGCTGAATCAGAACATGCTTTTTAACAAGGTCTCCAAGTGATTTGTGTACATATTAAAGTTTGAGAAGCATTACTCTACAAATCTTTTCTCTAACAAAATAAAATTAAAATTCCGTTTTAAAAAAATTATCCAAATGACTGCTCCATCCCTTTGGTTGTAGGAATAAGTATGAATATAAAGTATTCTGAGGCATAAAACTCAATACAGAAATATGAATTGTTGAATTTAATTTCTGTTTTAGATTCTGAGTAAATAAGGTATAAGATAGAATTAGGAAGCTTCTCTTTGAATAAAACTGTTCAAGTTTTCTGATTACAAAGTGATTAATAAACCTAATTTTATTTTTGCATATCTTTGACTTTTTTCCATCAGAATGGTTTTCTAGAATGTTAAATAGTGGATTCAGGAAGCAAGCAGAGAAAAAAACTCCCATCAAATATCATTATCTGACCACTGCTTATATTGAACAATCATCTTACGAACTATTTTCTAATTTCTTTGCATTAGTGAAATTTTGAAACAATGCTTTCCCCCACTTGCTTGATTTCTAGCAGGTAGGATAAGAGGATTTGCAATCCTGCTCGGTTTATGATTCTCATATTATTGACTTTACTCTGCAGGGAGATAAAATAGGGCCTCAAATGCAGCAGCTGTTAAGGTTAAAGCCCTTCTTATGTCTTTTAGAGACTGTTTTTAGATTAAGGATCATTTGACCTTGAGTTACAGTGGTTGCTTTACTATCTGATCATGGTGCCTCCAATAAGAGGTTGTCCAATGCTTTCAGCACATTACCTGCCTATGTCATTCTAAAACTTGCTTCAGAAGATCTTTCGGCAGGGTTAGAAAAAGGTAAAGAGCCTAAATAAGCAAGCTATATTTATCAGCAATAAACAGCAGTCCCTGAAATATTCTGCCCAGAAAATTGAATCTATAAAGTGATGGCTCTAACTGCATGATAATGGAACTGATTTTATATTTAGAAAAATGTTTATTAGTATTATTATGAGCAGGTAATACTACTACTGATAAGACTGCAGTCTCACTGCAGTCTATATATATAGGTCAGAAAAGATGATGGTAGTTCTACACTAAAACAATTTAGCTGGGCTAAAACTCATCATGGTATATATATTCTGAAGTGGGAAAACCACAGATAAAAGGGCACACATAGAGTAGCTTGAACAAGATTATACAGATGAAGTTATATATGATTTGAGACTAAAATAAGAAAAGTTTGGAAAGACTGTGAGGTCTTATTCGAGTGGTTCAAGTTAGAGGTAAATTCAATCCCAAACACTGCAACTCTGCAATCAATCAAGGACACCAGAATTGGTGGCCTGTGATAAGGAGGCAATAGATAGCGCAAGACTTGAATAATCAAGATTTCTTGCAGCTGCAGTTACTTTAATAGGTAGGACAATGTTTAGATTACACATTCACAGTTAACCCTAAAATTCAGGTTACTAAAATAATAGAGCTTTTATTTTCTTTGTAGGTGTCTTCTCCATATCCACTGCCACTGAGTTACCTAACACAATGCCTTACACATCAGAGGTGATTATTACGTATTTGTTAATGCGGATGAATTTTTAATAACATTTTTGTGAATGATGACCATAACATGGCTTTGGATAGGGGTATATTAAAAGACATAACAGATCTGTTACTGAGTTCTGCAATAAATAAAGCAGTACCAGAGCTTTGGCTGTGCCACTTAAGAGCATGTGTACAGATTACAGATTCTCTCTTTCTCTTCCTCTCTCTCAAACACAACTGAGAAATGCAGCTCTGGCAAGAAGACATAAGGCAAATGTAGATCAAAGAAACATCTAGGTATTGCATTTTCTTAGCCACTAGTTCGGAATGGGGGATCATATTAGAGAACAGCTGGCTGTCTTACAAAAATAGAAAAATATTTTATAGTTTTTTTGGTCGCCATTCAAAGACAATATTTTTAGATATTTTCCATACCGCCAAAGGATTCCTATCTTAACAACATTGTATGATAATGGACTTAGACAACAGGGTTCACATTATTATAATAAAGTTACACCAGATTCATCTGGGCTATAAAAGTAAGGGCACAAAAATAGACTGGTCTTAATATGTGACTCACCCTCAGGAGGGCATGTGCTTTTACAGTAACAGTAATGGGTCTGCCCAGATCCATTTCTATTCTCTTGCCCAGCAGCAGTCCCTGGGGGCATGTTCATGTTCATTGGGAATTTGTGACAGGCAGCATCTGACTTATGGGCAGTAGTGGGGAAGGAAGGAACAGCTATAAGGCCTATTTTTACAGGTATGAAATGACTGGTGAGATTATTAGAATTAAGGAGAATCTTAAATACAGATGTTATCTTTATTAAAATACAGGGAATGTGAGTCACCATACTAGGATAATAATTCCACAAAGCAAGATATAGTTGCCACTTCAGAACTTCAGAAACTAAGTAAATGACTTGTCTGTTAACCATATATCATTTATTGCAAAATATTAGCTAAATGTAACAACCAGCCCAGGTGACAAGAGTCTGCCATGAAACATAAAAAAATGTAGAGTTTTCAACAAAAATTGGTGGGAAGTGGAGCAAAATGCTAAAAGAAGCAAGAGTTGAGTCAAAAACAAAAGATGAAATGAAGAGGATAAGACATAAATGACAATGAGAAGAATCTAAATTAAAGTTAATATTTGCTTACCTTAAAACTAGGTTGGTTTATTACTTAGGAGCTATTTGTTTGTTTGTTTTACAAAGTGAAAGTTCCCTAGCAGTTCATTCAGAGCCTATGGGTGAAAATGAAAGGAAACAGAAGCTGCTCCATGTCTCTCACACTGGGGTGAAGATGGAAATTAAGAGAGTTTATCCAGAGTCAACATTAGTTGAGCATAATTGTTGCTCTTTCAGAACTCTGGGTAGGAAGGAATTTTATAAAAATTTGGGAAAAGATTGTCCCTGCTCTGACAGTCCAGTTGGGAACTAAAAGCATGCATATATGTTCTACCTATAGAACAATCATAAGCCAGTGCAATTAGGTACAACTGGAATTATATTTAGGTTAGGCCATTGAGAACTGAACCTCTGACAAGACTATCACTGATATTTGAAATAGCATTTGTGGTCCAGATGACTCACCTCACTGTCCTTCAAAGATTTGTGCTTCCCTTCCCTTCTTTAACAAGGCAATGTTGCTAGGATGTGCCTGCCCAGGAGGGAGCTACATCTAGATGAAGACTTGTGTTCAGTTTTTGCTAATGGAATGTAAGCATAAGTGATGTCTTTTTCTTCTCTACCTACTCTCTCACCCTCTACTGACGGGAAGTAAAAGATTTCTAGGCCCCAGAAGATGATTTGGCTGTGAGATGATAGGAGTCTGGGGCCCTGAATCACTGCCTGGAGGGCCATCCCTCTAACACCGGCATTGAATCTGTGCTGAACCTATTCATGAACAAGGAAATCATTTCTATGGTGTTAAGCCACTAACATTTTCTGGGTTGTTTAATTATAGCAGCCATTATATCAGTAGAGTGTGCCTTCTATATTTAATTATTTTTAAATATTTGTATTCATGGGAATTCCCTGGCAGTCCAGTGGTTAGGACCCAGCACTTTCACTGCCATGGCCTGGGTTTGATCCCTGGTCGGGAAGCTAAGATTGGTAACGCAAGCCACACGACATGGCACCCCCAACTCAAAAAAATAGCATTATTTGCATTCACATCATTAGGAACAATAAGGATTACTTAGGAACACAGGATTCAGTGATCAACTTTCTTGGGATTTCTAGTTGAGCAAAAATGGCATGGCACATGGAGCCAGTTTAGTCCCTGAAAGATCCATCTGCTTTTTGATTTAACATTCTTTTCTCTAACACCTTGTTTGTTTATATTTTCTCACCTAACCTAATTTTTATCCTTAGTAACTTACAGAAATTTCCAGCCCTCTGCTACAGACTGGTGGGTTTGACTCCTTGTCTAATTTTATCGCTTCCTCCTTTTCAAGTTTTAAGTAAATCTGCAAACAAACCAAAGGGCTTGTACCTCCTCAAACCAAGCCTGTTGAAAGGCTTCAAAATCAAGTATCTTTGATAGAAGTTATACCAATAAGCTCCTACTAAATTCCTTTACTTGTCTTAAAGTTTCTAGACATTCTTTTGCCCAACTTCTCTGATTTCACCCTCTTGTTTGCTGCTCTCCTCCATTTACCCCACTTAAATCACATATAGATTACTGTCCATTTAGTTTCCTTGTTAAACAATTATGGTATAATTTACACTTCACTTTTTTGGTGGGTGCTTGTGTTAGTTACGATTTTCCCCCATGTGAAGAATCTTTAAGCTTCAGCTGTGGGGATATCTAGATGATCTGAAATGTTCTTATATCTCTTCAGTTAGAACTTTCCCTCCTCTTTTTTAAATTGCAAAACATACAGGTTAACTGCTCTGTAAAAGGCACCTTTGAAATAGACAATACGATAATGGAGTAAGCAAGGTCTGAATAGTGTTTTCTAAAGTGCTGTAAACTCATTAGTGTAAAAAACTAAATGAGATACAAATATTATTCCTGGCCTGTCTAGCAAGGTGAGAATGCATTTGCAATGTGAATTAATCCTTTCAAAGTTGAGGATCAATTTATCTAATAATATACTCCTAGGTTCAACAATTAAAATTTTTCTAATTATAATAGACGTTTAGTAAAAAAGTGGGAAAAAACCCTAAAAAGTATAACAAAGGAAAAAAAATACACACATGGCTAAATCAGATATATTTACATTTTGGTGAGCTTTTTTCTCCATATATATGAGTGTTTACTTTTCTGGTTTAATTCTGTTTATTTAAAAATTTTAATGCCATACATTGTAACACTGTAAAAACACAAACAATAAAAAAGGACATGCAATAAAAAGAGAAAGTCTTCCTTCACTTCACCCAGCCCTACTACCCTGTCCAGAGTAAACACTGTTTCCAATTTAAAATGTGACCTTCCAGACCTGTCTTTTTGCATTTAGGTGTATTTGTCCATGTATATACTTTCAAATATTTTATATACACACACATGCACACACGTATATATACATATATGCACATATATGGACATACATCTGATGTATGTATGTATACATAGGATATTTTTATGTATGGATATATACATCTCTGTTGAACTTTTATACTTATCATATTGAGATTTTCTTGTTTAATTAAAAATACTTACTGAAAACATAATGTTCTTCATACAGTTGTTTCACAATTCATTAAGTTATGACTTCTTGGTAGAAATAGTTATTTAAATATTTTAAAATTATAATTAACACTGCTATGGACATCTATGCACACATATCTGCATATTTTATCTTTAAAATAGATTCATAAATTAAAATAGGTATATCTAAGGGTATAAACAGTTTCATGGCTCACAATGTAAATATGAATTTTCCTCTATTTTAATAAACATCCTGCAAATACATATATCTTTCAGATTTCTTGACTTTATAAAAGTAGAAGTCAGAAAAGAAAAGGAAATTCCGTACTTATTCTCGGTTCTGAGACTTTATCTACTGGAAAGAAACATGAATCAGAAATGTCATGGAGGGGCTTCCCTGGTGGCGCAGTGGTTGAGAGTCCGCCTGCCGATGCAGGGGACACGGGTTCGTGCCCCGGTCCGGGAAGATCCCACATGCCGCGGAGCGGCTGGGCCCGTGAGCCATGGCCGCTGAGCCTGCGCGTCCGGAGCCTGCCCGCGTACTGGGAAAAAAAAAAAAAAAAAAAAAAAAAAAAAAAAAAAAAAAAAAAAAAGAAATGTCATGGAACAGTGGTTCCCAAACTTTGCTGCTCATTGCAATCATCTAAGGACTCATTAAAAATACTAATGGGATGGACTGGGAGGTTGTGGTTAGCAGATGCAAACTATTACATTTAGAATGGATAAACAACAAGGTCCTAATGTATAGCACAGGGAACTGTATTCAATATCCCGGGATAAACCATAATGGAAAAGAATATTAAAAAAGAATATATATCTGAATCATATTGCTGTATAATAGAAATTAACACAACATTGTAAATCAGCTATACTTCAATAAAAAATAAATAAAAAAAAAAAGACAAAATACTAATGCTTGGCTTCCATTCACCAGATATTTTGATTTCATTGAGATGGGTGCAACTTGGGCATTTGGATTTTTAAAAGCTCTTCAGGAGATTCTAATGTGCAACAAAGTTTAGGGACCACTGTCATGGAGCATCTAGCCATTGGAAGATGCCCAGACACATGTGGCCAACAGGTCAAATGAAGGTCACTGGAACAACTTCTATGCTTATTATTCAGAAGGAAAAGATTTCTTCTCGTAGTGAAAACAATGCCGATAGTATTCAATGTTATCAATCACCTTGACTCTCAGGTAAAATAAATCCAACTAGAAAAACAGGATCAACCTAATCTAATACTGTAATACTCTCAAGCATTAGATTTGTAAAAGCATCATTCCTTGGTGACTGCTGGAGTGTTTGGAAAAAAAGCTTCCCTTTTTTTGCAAATTGATTTTTGTCTTAGCTGCATGGTTTGCTTGTTTAAGCATTAATGACTTGATTTGGAAAGAAATAGCTTCCTGTATGGCCCGGATTAAGACAAGCTATATTTACTCCTGCCAGAAATTGTGTACTAATGCTAGTAGGTAAACAGTGCATTCCATGACATTTTTTTACACCCAAACAAGTAAGGTGACACACATGGCTTAAGGGCTAAAAGAAACATGAGAGCTGTAATGCAGAGTTACAGTCAAAGTGCTAAATTTCACCTGGGACTGCGAGGAAAGCTTCCTGTTCTTTGTAAATTAGCCTATTATTGGAATACATTTGCCCACAGTTAATCCTCAAAGTAATTAAATGGAAGGATGCGATCAAATCACCAAGAAAAAAGTGACTGATGTATATGAGGGATTCAGGCATGGTAAGATTTTCATTACTATACATTAGGCATACACATTAGTTAAGTAGGCATCTTCCAGTTAAGCTAGGCTATTGAATGTGTGTGTGTGTGTATAAGCAAACTGTGTTGCAATATAAAATAAATCTCTAATTAGGCTGATCAAGAACAGGAACTTTAAAAGTCACAGATTCTTTGGTAGAATGATGGTACATGTGTATTGTATGGTACTCTATCAGTTTAGAAAAAAGCAGGATTATATTTTCTCTCCAATTTCTTACAAATGAAAAAAATGTTTAATTGCTCTGAGCTGAGAGTGGAACCCAGAGATCTTATAACCTCCTTGGTAAATGTTAGTTTTTTTTGTTTTTTTGAATTTTATTTAATTTACTTTTTTATACAGCAGGTTCTTATTAGTTATCCATTTTATATGTATTAATGTATACATGTCAATCCCAATCTCCCAATTCATCACACACACACACACACACACACACACACTCCCACCACTTTCCCCCCATGGTGTCCATACGTTTGTCCTCTGCATCTGTGTCTCAATTTCTGCCCTGCAAACTGGTTCATATGTACCATTTTTCTAGGTTCCACATATATGCGTTAACATACGATAATTGTTTTTCTCTTTCTGACTTACTTCACACTGTATGACAGTCTCTAGATTCATCCATGTCTCAACAAATGACCCAATTTCATTCCTTTTTATGGCTGAGTAATAGTCCATTGTATATATGTACCACATCTTGTTTATCCATTCATCTGTCTATGGGCATTTAGGTTGCTTCCATGTCCTGGCAATTGTAAATGGTGCTGCAATGAACACTGGGGTGCATGTGTCTTTTTGAATTATGGTTTTCTCTGGGTATATGCCCAGTACTGGGATTGCTGGGTCATATGGTGATTCTATTTTTAGTTTTTTAAGGAACCTCCATACTGTTCTCCATAGTGGCTGTATCAATTTACATTCCCACCAACAGTGCAAGAGGGTTCCCTTTTCTCCACACCTTCTCCAGCATTTGTTGTTTGTAGATTTTCTGATGATGCCCATTCTAACTGGTGTGAGGTGATACCTCATTGTAGTTTTGATTTGCATTTCTCTAATGTATGGTGTTAGGGAGTGTTCTAAGTTCATTCTTTTACATGTAGCTGTCCAGTTCTCCCAGAAGCACTTATTGAAGAGACTGTCTTTTCTCCATTGTATATCCTTGCCTCCTATGTCATAGATTAGTTGACCATAGGTGTGTGGGTTTATCTCTGTGCTTTCTATCCTGTTCCATTGATCCATATTTCTGTTTTTGTGCCAGTATCATATTGTCTTGATTACTGTAGCTTTGTAGTATAGTCTGAAGTCCAGGAACCTGATTCCTCCAGCTCCGTTAGTTTCCCTCAAGACCACTTCGGCTATTTGGGGTCTTTTGTGTCTCCATACAAATTTTAAGAGTTTTTGTTCTAGTTCCCTAAAAAATGCCATTGGTAATTTGATACAGACTGCACTGAATCTCTAGATTGCTTTGGGTAGTATAGTCATTTTCACAATATTGATTCTTCCAATCCAAGAATATGGTATATCTCTCCATCTGTTTGTATCATCTTTAATTTCTTTCATCAGTGTCTTACAGTTTTCTGCATACAGGTCTTTAAATTCATTGATTAGCTCTAGTAGTTTTCTGGTAGCGTCTTTAGGATTTTCTATGTATAGTATCATATTATCTGCAAACAGTGACAGTTTTACTTATAACCTCCTTGGTAAATGTTAGTTTTACTATACCACTTCCATTTTTAGTGGGCTCAGGAAACCTTGTTTTTAACCTTACTATTTTCTTATTCTATAAACTTGGGTAAGTCACTTGACCTTTCTGAATTTCAGTAAAATAAAGGGATTGGGCTGTATGATCTTTAGGTTCCTTCTAGCTTTAACAAGCTACAAAGCTAGGAAAAAAATATAAAAACACAACCAGAAAGCATATGTGAAATGCTTAAGATTTGAAATATAAAAATAAATATGAGTGGAAAATAAAAGATACATAATAGAATATTTTACATACATATCTGTAACCTTCACAAAATAAGATTATATGTTTCTCAAGAGCTTTGTGCTATGAGCAGGAATAAAAAGCAATGTGAACTAAAATCTTCTAAAAAGATATCCATTTTTCTATGCTTCTCTGCATTTTTCAATGATTTCATGCATTGAAAATGCATTACATTTTCAGGATTTCATGCATTTAAACGAGGTAGTTCTAAACAGCTACCAGAAATTGTCCTTTTAAAGTAATGGTCTGTATTTATAAATAACTTTAAGGTAGAGGCACAAAATTAGATAATGAGTCTTGTCTTGGTGGCAAGAAGAAATAAAGTGCCTGCTCTTTGGAGATAGAGTTCATTAGATCTTTTTTGCCATCTGTGTATTGTTAAGAACTTCTCTCTTTTAATGCTCTGAACAAATTAGAATGGTACTCTCGGTGTAAAATGATCTGATTGCCCCATGGCTGGCTTGGTCATTTTGGCTGAGTTAATATCACAGTAGATTGTTGCATACTTAATTTGGCAGTGATGATTGGTGAGATGTGGGTGGGCAGAATTATTCAATTGACTAGACTCCTGTTAGCTTTGTATACATATATTGAATTTAATAAACATCAACTAACCTTCCACTATGTTCCATATTACACACCAGGAACACAAGAGATCTGTGATCCCAAATTCCCATTCTTTAGTAACTAAAGATCAAGATGCAGATTGGGGGCAAAAAATATATACAAACTTTAACTACAAAACAATGTTATATTTTACTAGGATTTAAAAAATTGCTCTGGGACAACAGAGGAAGAAGAGACTCATTTTGACAGAAGTTTTTTGATGGGATGAGCTTGTAGACAACTTCACAAAAGATATATTTAAGCAGAACCTTGAAAAATACATCAGGAGTTTTAATCATCAATGAGGAACAAAGGCAAGGGCATGGTGTGAAAATACAGGGCATATCTGGGAAATGGTGAGCAATCCAGAGGCCTGGACCATACATAGGAGTGATGAATGTGATGAACAGTGGAGTAGATTGATACAGAAAAGCAGGTTGGAGTCAGACTTCGAAGAGTCAAAGTGAGAGTGTGCATTGGCTACTATTGGCTGCTATAAGCATTACATGAAAGAGATGAGATCTGGCAACAATTGGCTGATTTCAAGCAGAGACAGAAGGAAATGCACAAAGACCAGAGGGGCATCCTCAGGTGGGTGCCTTCAGTTGGCGGGTTGGCTGGTGGCCGGGCTGAGCTGTGATGGCTGAGCTGATTGGGTGCCTCTATCCTTGTCATCTTTCATCCTCAAAGAGACTAGATTAGGGCTTTTCAGAGCATGATGGTCTCAGGGTTCCAGGAGGGTGAGAGGAAGCTGCAGGGACTCTTGAGACCTCGTTTGAAAGTAGTGCAACATTATTTCTGCTGTATTCTAGTCACCAAAGCAAATCAGATAGCTAGATGGGGTAGGAAAATCGACCTCATCTTTTTGATGAGAGAAGCTTCAATGAATTTGTGACTATTTTTTATCTTCCACAGGCCCATAAAAAGTGTTTGGATTATAGTAAGTGCTCAATAAATGGTTGCTGAATGCATGCATGAATGGACAGAGTGGATTGGAGCCCTGAAAAAGAATGATAAAATATTGGCACAGCTGCTATTGGGAATGGGAAAGGGAACCAATCACGGGTAAGTAAAAGAAGTGCTGAGCAGCACTGACAGTCCAGCTGAGCTTGAAAATTATAAATCTGTTTTAGAGCCAATTTCCTCCAACTGCATTTGGTAGCTTGGGAGCAAGCCCACAGAAACAGATGGTTGGGTTGGTCCAGGTTAGGGATTGGCACTCATCAAACTAGCAGTAGTGGGAGTTCAAGGCTGCCCATCTTGGTTCTGTGCCTCCACAGCTCTCTGCTCACTCAGGGGCTGGTCAGTAGCATTCATAGAATTCTCTGCATCCTAAATGTCCTTGCTTAGTTGGTCCACTGTCTGATATCAACCCTTCACATTGGATTCCAAAATAATTCAATTGAGTCTGTAACTTACATGATTCAGACAGAGTAAAGTGCACGCATGCATGTATACATACACACTGAGGAATTCATTTGTATTTCTTGGAAGGTAAATTGGAATCCAATTTTTGAATTTTTTTTTCCTTTGCAATTATATACCATTGGAGCCTCCTATTTCCAACTCCCACTCCTCCCTCCATTACTCCAGCCCTCAGGGGGACCTGTCCTGTTCATATTCCTCCTATTACTTTCCCTCAGCTCCTGACTGGGTCAATTAACTCCTTTCCTTCTCTAATCTCCCCAAACCTTTCCTTTCATTCTGCATTATACAAGTCTGGGAACAGATCTAGCAGAGTCAGGCTTGTTTCCAAAGGTGGAGATGAGGATGAGATGGAGAAATATGAGGGAAGGTGAAGGCAGGTTCTTTTAGGAAGCTAGAGAGTGCTAAACACTGTGACTACTTCTATATTAACATTTTTCTAGATTTTTACCTGTCAGACTAATTTTACCTTCCTTCATTGTACTTTATATTTTGAACTCACCCTTACTTTTTTGTTCTTCCTTGTCCAAGATGTGTTACCATGTTACATGGCTCACCATTTCTCTTTTGCTCAGGGATCCTAGCCTAAGCCAAACCCCTGTCTCCATCCATCCTCCCCCTTTCCTAATCAGCACCCTACACAGGAGAAAACAGCCAGAAGGGGGCAAGTCAACTGAAGACTTGAGATTCTGGTGCTTAGATACAAAATACTGGATCAGAGAAGCTCAAGAAATAGAAGCGAAAATGATTTTTTAGTGTGGGTAGTGGAGTTGCCTCAGATGATGCGTGGAGACCATAGGAAGAGAAAAACTATAAGCCAAGTTCCAATATCCTCAATCAATAAAGGGTGAAGCACTGGATATTGGTAGATGACAGACAGAGTGGGTAAGAGAGCAAGCTCAATAGATGGAGGGTTTCAAGGAAGCAATAAAGATGGTGGAACAAGGCAGGGAAACACTGTGGGGAAGAAGAACACATTCTCTGTCTCCTTGATATAAGAAGCTGAGTGGTTACAGGGGAGCAGGACTTCCCATGGCAGGATTAGAGGGAAGTGATAGAATACTCAAAAAGTTAAGTTGAAGTGGGGCCAGGATTCTGGATACAAGATTTTCCTCTTAATTTCTAAGTTGTCACTGCATGTAGCCAACTGTGGTACTCCTCAGGCACTGTGCTATCTCTGAGGGCAGTTCTGGAAATCTCAGAGTTGGTACTTTTAGGCTGTGTAGTTTAGAATAATAGTAAGAAGATATATGTTCCTTGGTTCCAAGAAAGTTGCCTTGTCATGCATTTTGTGACTCCACAGGGAATCTTTTAGTATAATTCCTTAATTCATTCTTTTTATCAAATAATTATTGGCCAGGAACAGAACTGGGTGCTGGGAATATAGGGAGAAATAAAATTAGATTCTTGCCATTAAGCAGCTCATGGGTCTTATTAAGGTAAAAGACAACCAAATAGGTAATTAAAAACAGTCAATCATTTGGTAGAGGTTAGCATGGGGTACTATGGAAACACAGAGGACGAGGGGCTAACCAGAGTGGAGGGCATGAGATGGGGTCACAGAGGACTGCAAAGAAAGGAGATGTTCAAGTTTGAAGGGTGTGTGTGTGTGTGTGTGTGTGTGTGTGTGTGTGTGTGTGTGTGTATGTGTGTGTGAGGGGGAGACGACTGAGGTCCAGGGTGAACACATTAGTCAAATTAACTATATTTCAACTCCACTTCATCCTGGGTAGTCACAGCCTGAATATTTGAATCAAGTTTAACTGAATCTCCAGTGTGACAAGACTTTCCATTCTTTACTTTTGTAAGGGAAGTGGAGCCAGGTCCAAGTTCACATTTTGGCAGCTGATCCTGTATAAACTTGCTGCTCCCTGAGCTAACGCTCTCCAAGGCCTGGAAACCTACTTGTGCTGTAGACTTCATTTGATCACAGGATAGCTCAAAAGAAACCAGTATCCACTTTCCTCTCTTTGGATAGTCAGAGATAGCTTTTCTGTTTTCTTTATTTGAAGGGTCTTGTGTCTTAAATGTCAGGACAGGCCAGTTTAAGAATTATATAATTATTGTGTGAATTATTAAAAAGTCTCACAAACACAAACAGAAATGTTGGTTCATCTCTCTGTTTTAGTGATAACCACACATGGATAGCAAATAATAGCAGTATGGTATAGTAAGACATTTGGGGGGAAATGCAGAGCACAAGATGGGGCTTGGTTGGTTATGATGCTCCGGTCAATTTGGATTGCTAAGTTGATAATTTATGTGACTTCCACTTATATTACTGAAACTGTAAGATTGTTCTCCCTCTATTCTAACTTCCAGCGTGTATTGTGTTGTTTGCAGAGGGGAGCTCTGCTTGTGCTGGGCTATTTATGGCTCCTGAAAATAGAGAACAGGAGATAGCAAACCTTTTATCTGATGTTCACTATAATTTGGACAATTGCAGAGTAGGTTCGGTTCTTGGTCTACAGCATTTGGTGGGATACTAGAGTTGATCTGTGACATCACACTATGTAAAAAGAATGAAAGAGGGAAAATGGTAAGAATTTGATAAAGAATCAAGTTTTTAATTGTTAGGATTTTCCTTTTTAAAGATAAAGATATAACCATAATGGTTCAAAAGGAAGTATTGGCTTGGTTAGGAGAGAATTCTAGTTGAAATTAACAGATAGAAAGGCAAGGAATTTTAATGAAAAGACTAGGTACCTTCATTTTAGGCAGATATGAGTCAAGGCAGTTCTGCCCACTAAACACTGTTGAACTAATCATTTCCTTCAGGACTTAAAAAAATGACTATTGACATTAGCTGCTCTCAGTAGTTTTTTAGAACCTACAGATGACTGCCAGCTTCTCAGAAGAACTATAACATTGTTAGTTAAGCCAGGAAGAAGCTGTAATATGATAACTTTAAAAGTTTCTCTAAAATCTGTAGTATTTATTCCAACAGCCAGCCAATTTTTTAGTGAACACCTACTGTGTGCTTTCTTATTAGGAGCAGATAGAGCTATGAAAAAGAAGGATAAAGTGTCTATTCTCTTGGAAATCAAGTCCAGCAGGGAAAGAGATAGCACTCCAATAATGAATTAATTACAATTATGAACATGTACTATGAAGGATAAGTACAGAGAGGTAGGAGCATGTGCAATAGAGTAAAGGAAGAGTGGTGGGGGTGTGTGAGGAATAAGAGCATACAAGTAAAGATGGTCGACACATGTGAAGGGCTCGAGCTAGGAAGGGATTTCGCTCTTTGAAAGATTGAATGAAGGCTTTTGTGGTTAGAGAAAGGAAAACAGGGAGAGAAGGGCACAAGATAAATTTGGAGAGATAGGAAGACGGTAAATCATGCTGGGCATCATGGACTCAACAGAAAGTAAAGGGAGTCTTTGAGAAATTTCATGGAGGGAAGTGATAAACAAACAATGCAATTTAATGGAATTTTAATAAAACATACTATTGTTGATTACAGGAGTAATTTTCATTTAGGATTTTTTTCCCTACTGAAGACATACTTTTTAAATTTAATTTTTATTCTAATTTGATTTTTAGATAGTAAAGAAGATAATTTGTATGTAACTGAAGGACCACATTCTCCTTAACTTGAACCATTAACGTAACCCATTGTGATGGGTAAGAATTTATAAATAGCAAATCTTCTGCTGGATTTAGTTATCTGTCACTTTGGGATTTAGAGGTGGTAGATCTTTTATCAGTGACCAAACATCAAATACCAGAAATGGAACCCAAGAAATTTTTAATTAAAAAAGTAATATGTAGCTGGGATGAAAAAACCAGAGGTGTTTCAAAATACGTCTGGAAATACCTACAAAACCCAAAAAACATGTATCACAGATTTTTCAGTTGTAAGGGAGAAGTGAAATTTCCAAAGGCTGATAATGCTACCTGGACACCTTGTTCAGTTCAGTATGGATGGGGACTCAAAGCTATTAGACAGGAAGGCCCCATAGAAAGGCACTTCATACTAGATTTAACACAAACAATCCAAATTCTAATATATATGAAGGGTTCTCCAAGATTTGTTGTCCTAGCTGGCAGTAACCACTAAGCCCAGATTTTCCAGGACAGTTTTGTTATATATATGCTCTTGCATGTTAGGTACACTGACATGCTTTTTAGACAATGACATGACTCACTCGTTTTATGAAATATTGCCGATATGTCTAGTGGCATCAGGAATTCTCCTTTCTTCCCTGCTGTTGCCAGCTAGTTTCTTCTCTTCTTCTATCTCATTCTGAAAAACTGAACTCAGATCCCTAGAACTGATTCATGAATTCAATGTCCAACACAACTTGCTTCTGCTTTTCTTCTCTTTGAAGATGCCTCTTTCCTTAGCCTTTTAGTCTTTCTAAGCCCAGCTATACACATTCATGAATGGCTATGATTGTGTTTAAGGGAACCAAAATACCAAAAACATGAAAACCAACTCAATATGTCAAAGGCATTTCATTTGTGGTTTCCTTGATATTACTACTGGTTAAATATCTTAGAAAATGTCAATCATGCCATGAATCTAATGTGGGGTTACAAAAGAAGGGGGAAAACTATTAATTTTGTTTCACTTTGTGATGGTCTAGAGAAGAAATGTCACTCATGAAGAGCAATAGGCTGGACAATCCCTAAAGCAGTAGGAAGAAAATGATGATGATAGTGATCAAATAGCTACCATGTTAGAAGGCTTATTTTCTACCATCCCTGTGCTAAATGCTTTACAGATATTGTCTGATTTAACAACTGTGTAAGGTTGTATTAATATTTATATTTATATTAGAGATGAGGAAATTGAGATTTAAAGAGGTTAAATCAACTTTTCTAAAGTCATTCCATTAGTAAACAGAAGAACTAGAATTCTATGCCTGCCAAACCTGACTCCGGAGTCTACACAGTCCTCACTCAATATCCGTGGATTGGTTTCCGGATGCCCCTTGGATACCAAAATCCATGATATGCTCAATTCCCTTATATAAAATGGCATAGTACTTGCTTATAACCTACACATATCCTCCCATATACTTTAAAGCATCTCTAGATTACTTTAATACCTAATACAATGTAAACGCTATGTAAAGAGTTGCTGGGGTGCAGCAAATAAAAGTTTTGCTTTTTGAAATTTTCTGAAATTTAAAAAAAAAAATTTCTGGTCTGCAGTTGGTTGAATCCATGGATGTGACATGGCTGGCTGACTGTACTCTGAATCACTATCAAGGGCTAAGAAATGTCCCTGGAGGTTGCATGAGTATCCTTACTCCTTGGGGCATCTTATCTATTGTACTCTATTTCATCACTCTCTGTCCCTTTTCACTAAAGCTGAGCTTGCTGTGGTCTGAAAAACACAATGGCTTACAATAGTTTCTTTGGCAGGGCCTATGGTTTTAGAGCTGCAGTGAGCAGAATATGCAAAATAAACATGGAACGCGCTACTGAGACACAAGTACAAGCAATGCTATTGCAGAGAGCCAAGAAAGCAAAATGGTTCCTGGCCCTGGCAGGAAATAGCCTGGACATGTAGAGAAGTAGCTTTTCAACAAAGCTCTTGGGCAGACATCAGATGGGGGAGCTCTGGGCTAGCACCCAGATGGCAGGCATCAATCAGCCCTGAGGTAGAGTGTATAAAGGACTCAAGTCCTTCAGATGTCATAGCCAGGAAACAGTATTGTGTGCAACATGAACGACACAGATCTCAAATGTGATTTCTACAAGGACCAGGAACGTTACTCTGGTTTTGATGTCAGAATCTGTTGTTAGATAAACTGATGTTCGTGAAGTGCCTTTCAGTGCTTGAACAGTCAGGATCTGTATAATCAAGTGTCCCTCTTTCCACCAATCAATGATGGTAAAAGGAAGTTTCTTAAGATGCAAAAGCTCCCGACTTCAAATTAAGACTACATTTGTGTATGCATGCCGTAGAATACAAGATCACTAAAATGTTAGTTTCTTCCCCTCTCACTATTTCCTGAAGCCTGCCTGTTATGCCATAAGCAGCAATTCCAGGGCTTTGGGAGGGCTCCTGGCTGATCTTTTAGTTCTGTTGGCCTCTACCCTGCCTCTACTACCAGAGAATTTAAACCAAACAAACTGCTTTTGCCTGAATGACCCAAGTAACAGCCTACTTTAGCTTGAACTGCTTAGATATTTCAGCTAAAAATGGCTTATTTCCATGAGTCACCTGGATAATTGCCTTACTCTCCTGGCCCACATAGTGGGGTGGGCCTGCAGGTGTTAAGTACAAGTGTCACTAAAACCTCATTGTTTTTGACTCTATAGAGAGCGTTGTGACATGAAGAAGTATATCTTAGATTCGTTTTTATCCTTTGAACGTTTTTCTTGGAATGGATCATCTATGTCACGTGACAAAAAAGCCTCCCTTTCTGTCTTTCTGGAATTTTCAATTTTCTTGTGTGTGTGTGTGTAGCTGTGTGGTTTTGAAGAAGTAATAAATCAGCCAGGGCTTCTTAAATATTTACCGGCCTAGCACTGTGGAGGATGCAAAGGGATAGAAAGACAAGATTTCTTCCTTAAGATGTGGCTGCTTAGGGAGATGGTACATATGAACCATTATGAAGCATTAGAAAATGCTTATGTGTCTACTGTTGACCTGTTTGGAAGTGTAATCAGAGTTAAAGAAGGACAAATCAGAGTTGGAGAAGGACAAAACAGTTGGAGAAATTTCCAGGAGGCTTTAGTTTAATTACTTGAGGAATAGGTAAATTTGTCTTTTTCTTTCCTTTTCTTTCTCTCTCTCTCTTTTTTTTTCTGTAAATGTATTACATTGCTTACTTTTACAAAATGTAGCCTATTATTACAGGATGGCACCACTTAAGAGAAAGCTGTCTGTCTTATTTAGAGGCTAACTCAGAGTCCACGGTTCTGCGAAGGAAAGAAACAGACAGCTTTGGCTAAAATAACATGAGGTATTTAGAAAAAACATCACTATATACTTTACTTTTATGACTGAGTTTTTCACATGCTTGTAAGAACACAAAATAAATGGAAAACACAAGAAAAAAAAACCTGCCTCATGTGGAATGGTCAATGTTGAAAAACTAAATCTTATATAATTTTTCTTGAAAAAGATAAATTTATTTTAGTAATTTAATGCCCTAGCTTCAATTTTAAATTTAAATTTTCATTTAAATGTAAATTATATAAATTTTTAATTTTATAATTTGATGGCATGAAATAACAAAGCAAAACAAACAAAACATTTTCTGTCCTCCCCCTCCCCACAGCCAGGATTTTAAAAACTGACCAAGTTTTGTTTTGTTTTTTTTTTTAAATAGAATTTGAACTTTGACGTAAGAGCTTGCTATTTCTATGCTTACTCAGTTTAAATTCTCTGGCATGAAACTTTTAGGCTTGAGATAAATGTCATGAACATGATTTTGAAGGTCAGGCTGGTGAACCACCAAAAATGTCTGACAGCTCCAAGAGGGAATATTTACATCTGGTGAATGGCATTGTGCTATCTGCTGTGATGAAGTCAGGTTGAATAAATGGAACAGTGGGAACTGAACCTTGATAGAATGTGGCATTTGAACCCAGAAGCCTTTATACCTCCTTTTATCCTCCATCCCCTTCTGCCTCCCACCATGTGGGAAGAACAACCATAAAAATCCACTGACTTTCTGCAGGAATACTTGGCCTGGTTTTCCTGTAATACCTGTTTATATATGAATCAACCCAAAATTAACTTTGGGGACAGCAGGATGTTCCTGACCTTGTAAATTCAAGTACAAAATGCACTAGAATATATGATTAACCAGACTTCTTGGTAAATGGGTTGTTCAATTAGTTGGATTTCTGGATAAGAGCGAGTTCTATGACTATATTTTATTTCAGTCTTTGCTATTGAATATGCATTCTAAAATACACTATTTAGTTTTCTTGTCATTGGAAGTATGGTTTTCAAATGCTACCTGAACTTTCTTGATGATTCTGATCTTGCAGTGTCCTTGGATCATCATTCCAAACATCAATAATCTAAATATAGTTGCTGAAGGATAAGGCTGAGGCAACTGGGATGGGATGACCTGAACAAGGAACAGTTTTGTTTTAGTTAAGTAGGGTTATACTTCGGGGTAATTTCCTGATACCTGACCACAAAGCTTTCAGTAATGAACGCTGTTATCATTTAAGCTAGATTTTAATAGAAAACCTTAAAGAATTTGTCATAGTTTTGCATGCGATCACCTCTTTAATGAAGTAGAATAAGTTCCTTTCTGTTACTAAAGTCATTTTGATAAAAGGAAAATATACAAACTAGGTGGACAGAGTCTGGAAAATGATGATGAACTCATCTTAATGTTATATCTGGGGCATATAAAGCCCTTTCCTAAAAGTAGAAAAAAATGCCACCATTTTTTTAAAGCCACATTTTGTTGGGTGCAGGCAGAAAAGATTAAGGAATTTGCAGTCTGAGTTACCCTCTTGTCACTAACTTTTGGTTTGTAGGTTGAAAGATGCATTAAAATAAATAAAGTTGCTGAACTGGGCTCTTTCAGCAGACAGAAATGGGTAGCTTCAGAGAACAGCAAAATGGATGCAGGGTACTCTTAAGAGATTACCTGTAAATCCAGATATATGTCAGACTATTAGAATAATTAAACTTTCAGAAAACCAGTGAGAGAAAAAGGGAAGGCTCTGTTTGCATTTCTTGAAACATGGTGTACAACTCTTTGTAGAGTTTTAAATTTTATTCAGCAAGGGAGCCCAAAGTGTCTACCAGGAATGAACATTGGGAAGGAATGTAATTTTTTTTTAAATTGAGATACCTATCTGTGTCCCCTGTAACACAACCATTCCTTTGGTCTGTTAATTATAGGAAACAGCCCCTACCTCTTCTGAATGGCATGCTTTCTTTAAAGACACTGAAAAGCATCCAAAGTTACTAAAATTTAGGGTATTCTTTACCTAAATCAGGTGCAGATTGGCAAGATGGAGTTCATACAGAGATAAAGAATTAGAAAAATAAAGAGAAGTAGTGTGACAGAGGGGTCAGAGCATTGATATTGGAGACACACACACCTGAGATTAAAAATCAGTTCTGCCACTTTCTCACTGTGTGACTTTCGGCCAGTTATTGTACATAGTTTTAGTGAATTTCAGTTTTCTTCCCATGTAAAATGGGGTTAACGGGGGTTGTTGTAATGACTAAATTATATCTATTCATTATCTGTATATTTGCAGCTGTATATCTATTTAAAAATACCTGGTACCGTATAAGTACCCACAATTTTTCTTCCTTTTTAAAACGTGTTCTTTTTTTTTTTTTTTTTTTTTTTTTTCGGTACGTGGGCCTCTCACTCTTGTGGCCTCTCCCGTTGCGGAGCACAGGCTCCGGACGCACAGGCTCAGCGGCCATGGCTCACGTGCCTAGCTGCTCCGCGGCATGTGGGATCTTCCCAGACCGGGGCACGAACCCATGTCCCCTGCATTGGCAGGCGAACTCTCAACCACTGTGCCACCAGGGAAGCCCCGTGTTCCTTTTTTTAATTGAGGGATAATTGACAAATACAATTGTAAGATATTTAAAGTGTACAATATGATGATTTGATATACGTATACATTATGAAAAGATTATCCCCATTGGATTATTTAACACATCTATTACCTCATATATTTACTTGTTTGTTGTTATTGAGAATATTTTAAGTTCTAATTTTTAAGCAAATATCTATTATACAATACAGTGTCATCAACTACAATCACCACATTATACATTAGATCCTCAGACCTTATTCATCTTATAACTGAAAGTCTGTATCTCTGCCTATTTTCCCCACCCCACAGCCCCTGGCAACTACTTTTCTACTCTCTGTTCAACTTTTTTTTTCTTTTTTTTTGATTCTACATATAAGTCTTACCATGCAGTATTTGTCTGTCTGGTTTATTTCACTTAGCATAGTGCCCCCCAGGTTCATCCATGTTGTTGCAAATGGCAGGATTTCCTTCTTTTTTAAGGCCGAATAATATTCCCTTGTGTATACGTACCACATTTTCTTTATCCATTCATCTGTTGGCAGATGCTTAGAGTTTTCTATACCTTGTCTATTGTGAATAATGCTGTGATGAACACAGCATACAGATCTCTCTCTGAGATAATGATTTCATTTCTTTTGGATTATTTCTCGTAATTTTAAGATTATAGATTACAACACTCCTGCTATATAGATGAGGGAATCAAGTTTCCAAAATACTGTGTGATCTGTCCTAGGTAGATTAATAAATTTTGACATTCACTCATCAGACTATGAATATGGCACATGCTGAGATTGTTAGAGCATCAAGAAGACAGAAGCAAGACCTAACTGCCATTTTCTTGCCCTAGTCCAATGTTTTTTCACTGTATTATCAAATAGTAAAATTTTTCTAAGGCTGGGGATAAAAGAAAAATAAATTTAGGATTGTATTTAGAGTATAATTAGGAATAAAATGTGAAGATTATTCTGATTGCACATTCTGATAAGAGTGGAGCCAATCAGAACAGCTATTTGCTGAGACAGCAGACTTTGGATAAAAATCTCTGAGGCTATAAGACATAAAGTCAAGAAAATGTGAATATAACATTAGGGAACAGGTTGTGGTCACAAAAGTTTAGGACAATTTGGCCTCATATATATGGTACACCAGAGAAGATGCTACAGCTTTGCTTCAGGCCATGTTCTACATGCTGTGACGATGAGTGGTGGTGGGTGGGGTGGGGGGAGAAAGGGACAAAGTAGGAACAAGAAGTAGTAGCAAATGCAGAGCAGATATAGACTATGACTTGGGGGAGCTCATCATCTAGTTGAGATAGTAAAACATTTGCAAAAGTAAGTCAAGAACATTTCCAAAACTACTGGTTAATTATAAATGGATAAAGCATTAGATATAAAGGAGGCTGATAATCTGGGAGGCAATAAGCATTAACTCTCATCCATTCATTTGTCCATTTTGTGCTGGAAAAGTCATTGAGGTTTCTGGACTTCATTCAACCCATTTAGAAATGGGTGAGAGGTGGCCAAGTTTTATCATTGTTATGGTTTGAGACACACCTTTCAAGACACTATTTCTAATTTTTACCATTACCACCTCTCTATTTTCTTTCCGTCACCTTCAGTTCCCAACACACACACACACACACACACACACACACACACACACACACACACACCCCATATGGGAAAAATGAACAACAATATTAACCAACAGGTAAATTATTGCAACCTTCATGTTGATTCCCAATGGAACTGAGATTCCTGTTTCCCTTTGAATCTGCCATCACACATAGAATAAGCTAGGGTCTATTTTACTGAGTTGCTAATATGTAGCAAAACAAGAGGGAAGGCACACTGACAAGGAATTTTCTAATGTCAATGTTGTTAAAGAGCTGGTGTGATTAGAGGCAATGATTAGACTCTTATAGATAAACTATAGTATTCTGAGCCATATTTAGCCATTCTTTTAAACATTCAACCAAGATAAACATGCCCAAATCCCATTTTGCATTATGAAGTGGTGGTTAGTATTAGCAAAACAATGGGTGGAGATGTGAATTGCTGAGGCAATTTTCTTTTGAGAGTGCCATTTCTACTTTGAGACTAGACTTATTAACACAAACATCCAAGCTGTGCCTTGGAGGCCCCTTGAGGTTTACCTGTCTGCAGCTATTTATTAGTTATTTAGTCACGAACTGGTAACATGTCAGGCATATAGAAGAAATTGGGTTGCTTTCTTGTTAAGATAGAAAAGCAAACTCTGTTAAATTCAAAGCCATAGGCATAAGAGTTATTTCCTATGGACTATTTCCTTTACAATATTAAAGGAACAGGTGGGTTATGGATGTTGAAAACTAATTGTGTGTGTGTGGCTAATTAGTTCTCCCATCATCTGTTAATTTTTTCCTTAGAAACCCTCTTCTACTCCTCCTTCAGTATCACCACGCCTTTTCCTCCATGAACAGAAACATAGGCAGACCCGTAAAATCTCACCGTTTTTTACCCCGTCAAAACCTGATCATTCTCTTGCCTGAGTTGAGTAGCCACTTACGGAAGATGCTTTATTAATGAGTTCTGTAATTTGGGAATATCATTTGACATTTTTTCCCTTGGTTTTCTTGTGTGTTAATGAAGGAGTTAGGTTAGATAACAGGTTCAGCACTCTATGCCTGCACAAAATGACAAATTCACTCATTCTGAATTCACTCATTTCAATGTGCCATAAATAGTGCGGGAGTAGACAGCTATGAGAGTGACCATTAAGGTACTGTGTTCAGCCTAATCATGTCCTTTGGCCTGTCATCACTGCAGTTGATGGGCAGAGAGCAGGTATTTAATTTCTTTCACATATTCTTTTGGTCTTAAACTCTGGTTATCTAGAAATGTGATCAGCACAGACTGTCTTAATTGCAGACTTTCTTAAATTTGAAAAAATCTGATTGAGTCACCCTGTGGGCAGTGGAGTGAGAAGGTTTGTTTTTCCAATGGTTTTAATCTGTGAATGTGGATGTGCATGCACTATTATTAGAATTGTCATAGGATAAAAAGAAATCTGCTTCTTCTAACAATATTGTAGAGGGTGATGGTGATTTTGGAACTTGTTCAAAGTCACAGAGCTGGTAAGTGTAAGACCTAGCACTGGCCCCCAGGCCTGTGATGCTGACACGTCTGAAGCCTTCAATGACCTCGTCAAGGAAGTCATCATTCTTTTCTCTGTGTTCCTACGGTATTTTATTCTTACTGCTAGTACAGCACTTCTGAGACTACATTGATTTTTGCATGCTAAGTTCCTAGGATGATGGCTGGTATGTACTTACTTAAAAAAATAGCTTGTCAGTTGAATATTTGAAAAAATATATATATATATACATACACACAAACATGTGTGTGACTACCTACCCCAAGGGGCTATGAGCTCTTTAAAGAATGAATTGGATCTTGTATATTGTTATCTCTAGATCTTCCAACAGAGTCTACTACTTGATTGGTACTCAACAAATATTTGTTGAATTGAACTAGATTCTTACCAAATGTAGTTCAGGGCTGTTTGCATCTCATCACCCCTTACCACATCCTTCCTTTTACTTCTATGTCCTTTCTACTTCTCCCTTTTCCTTCCTTTTCTTCTCTATCTTCCTTTTCCTTTTTTTTCCTATTCACTTTAGTGACTTTTATATATTTTCTTTCCCATGCCTTTTCTATTTGCTTGTTATCCTGAGGGGTTGGTGAAAATGTATATAGACAAATCTCATGGCGGCAATTATAAAGTTGCTATGAGGTGAGGTAAGCTAAGCTTTATGCCAGACTCACCCATTTTGCATATGTATGTATAGTGTTGTTTAGGAAGCAAGGGGATATAATGGCTTACAACCTTGGGCTCAAGTGATGAGGAATGTGGTTGATTCCTTAATGCCTTTCAACATTTGATTCCTGGCTGAGAAAGCAACATTCACAGGAAACATTCAAAACACCAGATGCTGTTTATTAGTGACTCAACATTAATGCCCATGACTAAGGTACATGCATTCCAAAGTCCAGGTTGACTTCAGACCCATTTTGTATGAATAAGCCTCATGGACGATTGTGGCTATTTTTTAACTGGTGATGGTATTTAATTATGCCTAAAGGCCCAATTATTGTTTTATTGGGACTAAAGGATGCTGAATTTTTTTTTTTTTTTTTTTTTTTCGGTACGCGGGCCTTTCACTGTTGTGGCCTCTCCCGTTGCGGAGCACAGGCTCCGGACGCGCAGGCTCAGCGGCCATGGCTCACGGGCCTAGCCGCTCCGCGGCATGTGGGATCTTCCTGGACCGGGGCATGAACCCGTGTCCCCTGCATCGGCAGGCGGACTCTCAACCACTGTGCCACCAGGGAAGCCCGGATGCTGAATATTTTTATGAACAGTTCTGCCCCATCATTAAGCAACTGAACATGGTGCCATGGCATGGCTCTTAAGCTTGCAGTAAATTTGAAAATACAAAAATTGCATAGTGCTGTACTCCTCTCAGCATATCTGGTCTCCTCTTCAGTTCTTAAAACTAGAATTTTTATTTTTCCTTTTCTCTCTCATGGGCTCAATCAGTTCCCCTGGAGGCATTAATTTATTATTTCCCAAATTATAAATCCACATGGAGTTCTGTCTCACTTATCTTTAGCTTATCTGCTCTTTTTTCCATTCTCTTCTTCTTTGGGCTGCTCCACTGAATATGCAAAAATGTTCTATTCATCTTAGAAGACCTTTCTTATTACTAGGTCCCAGCTTCTGTTTCTCTCTCCTTAAACTTTCAGCTCTGTTTCATAGCTGTATCAATTCAGCAGCTCTCTGAAACTGTATGTTAGAGGGATCTTTTGGGAAGAAAAAGCATATAGGCTGTATACTAGTTTTAAAAATAATAAGCATCATAATTTTACATAATTTGTACTACAATGGCTTATATATTGTCTAAGATCACTAACTGGAATTGACCTTCAGTTCTTCCTGTCTTCTCTAATTCATCACATAAGATAGTGCTGGAGTGATAAGCTCACTCACTTACTGGATTCCAATAGTGGAAGTATCATAATATTGGAAGACTTTGCATTTTGATGATTCCTAAGTATACATCAAGTTTCTAACTACTGACAAGATGAGATCTATGTAATTAATGACCTAGTTAGGTCATAAATTCCCTTACCCATTTTCAAACCTTTTGGAAACATTTGTTTTAATAGAAATTTCTTCGTATAGAAGTGAAGAATGACTGAAGGGACCTCAGGAATAATCTAGTCTTAGTTCTTTGCTTTACTGATAAGAGGCTGAGTGGAAAAAATTTATATATTTTAAAAGTCATTTAATGGCTTAGAAGCGGAGGCCACAGTGGTTCTCAATTTGGTTGCACATTAGAGTCATCTGGAAAGCTTAAAACAATGCTCATTTCTGAGTCCTACCCCAGAGAATTTTATTTAGTTGGTCTGGGGTGGGCCTGGACACTGGCATTTAAAAAAAACCTTTGTATGTGAATCTAACTTGAATGGGCAGTGGGTTGGTGGTTCAGAGCTCAGGATTGGAAGGCAGAAATATCTAACATATTACCCTATCTAAGCCTCATTTTGCTCATCCTTAAGATGGAATACTATGATATCCACCTTAATGCTTTATAGTGATAGCTGAATGACTTAGTGCATTTAGAAGACTAATCACAGGGGCGAGCATGTTGGCAGTGCTATAGTTTACAGTTGTAACACTCAGTGCCTAGCTCACCTGACTCCTAGGTGAGTGCATTTTTATGTTGCTTCCACAATTCCTTCTGATCCTTTCCTTTCTGACTTGATGGTCCTCTGCTTCCTTCTCTCCATTCCTTGACTTCATTTCCTGTGCTTTTAGAGCTGTGGAGCCAAAAAATGGGACAGGGCTTTTCTTGTCCACAGTGTAGGCCCACTTGAGTTTTCTAAAAATTCTGGTCAGAATCTTGTGCTCAGGGGTACTTTCTCTAGCTCCCAACACCCTGAGATATGCTCGCATGTTTTTGCACGGCTGATTCCATTTCTGGTGGTGATACGTTAGAAGTCTTCTGCATTCCCCTCTGCTCTCCTTTTTGGACAAGACTAGGTGCTTAAACTACATGTTCTTGTTACTCTGGAATATCTCTATTACCATCCTTTATATTGTTGCTGATTTGATTGTCTGTCTTTCTCACTACAATGTATGTTCCCCCAGGACAGAGCCAATGTAGATTCTACTCATCATTAGATTATTGAAGACTAGTACATTGACAATCACATAGGAGACATGCATTTAATATTAAAAACGTGAAAAGAAGTTGTAAAATGCTAAGAATTGTCGTATCTTTTTTTGGTAGCAATTTTAGCTGGAATAAAACAAGTGGAGGCTCTTGCTAGTTGTCTTTGGACCCACAAACACAGAAGTCCCCATTATTGTAAAAATGTTTGACTAATATGCTCCACAGAGACTAGGGAACTGGTGTACAGGAGGCATACAGAGTAACACACACTCCAATTTTGTTTTTATTATTGCAAAATAGCTGGCTCTAGTCTATGTCACTAAGGAGCCTCCAGTCTTTACCTTTCTCTGTGCATTTCTAAGTGAATCTCTAACCTAAGTAATATGTGGAAAGTTCTGCTACATTGAAAATAATATCTATTACTCTTGGCCCTATTGCTAGGGAGAACTTGATTAGGTAAAGAGTTGTTATTCTTAGCTTACTAACATAAATGGAGTCCAAATGCTGTGGAGTTAAGTCATGCAACTTTAAAGGGGTTTTTGAAATTACTCTTTTGTTTCTGGAGAAACAGACATATTTAACATTTACCAATCTCAAGTTCTAATTCATAGCTGGCAGATGAACAGATGACATTTTGTTTTACTTTATTAAAACTTTGAGAAGGAAATTGCAAAATGATGAATTTGAAAATAAAACAGACCCAGGAAAAAAGTTGCAAATGGATAAAAAATATTTCAATTAATGACAAGGGAAATGATTAGAGTAATAATCCCACTGGGATTAAAAGAAAAGTTGTTATATATTAATAAGATGTTATTATATTAGAATGCCTTGGAGTGCTGAATTGTTTTGGTGTAGCCTCATTAAGGTGGAGATGGAAATCTTTATGTATTTACCTTTTCTGTTTTCAAAAACATTTGTGTTTATTTATCTCAGTTTAATAATATTCTTTAGACTACTGTTGATGAACTAAGAATAAGCTTTATTTTCTAACACTTGGAGTATACTGAATTTACTTTTGCCCTAGTGAAGATCTGGAGGGAAAAATATGCTTAATTTTGTAGGCAAAACCTTTTTCTTATGAAAATATTCATATGATAGAAGCTAGAGGACAGCTTGGACTTTGAGTTCTGTTTATTACTCTGCCAGGATTTCATTAGGTTTAGACTTAACTTTCATTCCCTTGACTGCTTTTAAGATGTGTAAAATTACTTTGAAGACATTTATTGAAAGTAAGCCTCCTTAAAAGATATATTTAAAAGTGGAAGACCATGATATTTAACAACTTAGTATCCCAGAAGCATTGTATGGTATGTATTAGCTGGGATTGGCTAGGTTATGTTGCAGTAACAAACAACCCTCAAATATCACTCACTTAAAACAAAGGTTTATTGCTATCCACTGAGAGTTGACTGTGGTCTCTGCTCCCACATTGTTGTCCTTTCTTGGTGACTCAGCCTCTTCTCCAAAACACTGCCATTTATTGTGGTAGGGGCAACAGAGCATGTGACAATGTGTATGATGTCTCTTAAAGCTTCAGATTGGAAATGACATTCATAACATCCATTCACTGGCCAAAGGAAACCACATGGCCACACTTGAGTTCATCAGGATGAGGCAGTAACATCCTAATAGTAATTGACAGGAATGTGGAAATAAATACTTGTGAATAGCCCTAAGACCTCAGGTACCCATAAGAGTCTCATTCACTCTCAATTGGAATGTAATTATTAAAATATAATTATTAGCCTTTGCTCCATGCTAACCTAGAAGGCCTGGGTTTATAAAAGTGCTTATAAGGCTTGCCTGTTCAACCAGTATGTGGTGCCTTGCCAGACTCTGTCTCCAGGGCAGTGATTACCCCTCTTGATGGTGCGTGCAATCCTAGAAGTGTAGGGCTGTCAACAAGAAAACCCAGGCAAGAAATGAGCCAGCAGAATTGGTGGATGGATATCATAAGCCTGCCTTAGCAGTGATGCAGAGATGAATTCAACTGGTGGAAGAGAAGAGGACATTTTATAAATAAAGACTTAAATTGACTGGATGTAATTTCTAATTGTGAAAATCCACAAAATTTCTGACAGGAAAAGAGAAGTCAAATTTATTCAAATATTGCCCTAGATTGGAGTTTAACATTTCTCTTAAAAACTGACATTTCCCCTTCCCATTTATCCCTCCTCTTGCCGCTGTACATCCTCCCCCCGCCCCCACCTTCTTCAGCAGTTTGCAACCAGTAATCCTGCTTCTATTTTTAGGGTTTTAAATCCTGGCTTCAAAGGTACTCAGGCAGTAGACTGAGAAGACTGTGGGAGTGTGGAGGATTAGCCTCAGGCAGCTGTATGACAAAGCAGTCTATTCACTCCAGATAAGAGTGAAGGAGGTTGAGATGTATAATTCATTTCACATACATCACACACCCCTCCGTGAATATAAAGGGGAGATAGTTACTTTCCTCCCCCACACTCCCACCCTCCCATCCCCAATGCCTGCATTCTACCAGTCTCTTTGATTTCTGCCCTTGGGAAGTAGAGAGAGCCACTACTGAGTGCTGTGATCCTGACATGGGTGGAATTTGGTGCACTCCAAGCAATTGCATTGCTGGAACTTTGCTTACGCTGCATAACCCAGCCTCACCCAGTGATGCATCAGCCATACAGCACTGCACCTACACCTAGTGGGTGGGAGAATGGCTTCCACATCCTTTAGCACCTTGGGAAACATCCTCAATTTCTCGACACATCACAAAGGAATGACTCAGATGAGACACTTCTACTTTATCAGCAGGCTTCAAAGACCTAACTGTGTTCTCTGACTTTCTGCTTTTGGTGTCAAAACGCAAGGCACAGTGCTTTGATTGATTGAAAGGCAAGCTCTATCGTGGGCGCAGAATTTGACGTTTAACTGATTTAAGTTCACACCAATCGTCTGCTGGGATTTCTTCTCTTCCTGGGCACTGATTTGGTAAGAAGGACACATGGGCTTAATTATGTCCTGTGTAAGGGGACTCTGGGTTATGTACTTATATTGAGTAATATTGAATCCTTCTGTATTTAATTTCTTTAAAGGAGCAAATTAACCAGTATATTAACCTTTTTTGACACTAAAACTTCATCAAGGGAACAGAACGGAACACATTTGCTTGGTCTCAGGTAGTGATGGCAGAAAGATAAATTCATTAGTAAACAAAGAGTCTAAAATGAAGATAATCATGAAAACAAGGGGTCAAACTGTTTAATATGGGTAACTTGGCTTATTTGTAATTAAAAGAAACTTAAAGCTTAAATACTCTAAAACACTATATATTCAATCACACACTGTTCACAGTGTGATAAAGGTGTGTTTAGTTATCTTTATCTCTTACTAGATTGTAAGCTTATGAGGGTATATATTTTTATTAATATTTTTATCCTAATTATTATCAGTGTCAGCCTTAATAAATGTTTGATGAGGGAATATTCCTTCTAAAAACAGTCTTCTGGGGCAGGACACACAGTCTTGAATATACTTTTAGTCTTTAAAGTTTATGGCTTATATCCCATGTGTAAATGAATATTTCAAAGACAATCAGGAATTCTATTCCTTCAGTTATATTACTAAGGTTTAGACATCAAGACCATAAGGTTCCCCCTCCACCCCATATAATTTTTTATGTCAGAAGAAAAATCGTAATCTACATTTAAGGTAAAATCTAAGAAAAAACTATAATCATAGTAAAAACCTACACAAAATTTTAGTATTATTAGAAATATTTCTACACTGTGACAAATGGCATGCTTATTGAAATGACATATGGCAATAAAAATAGCGAACATTTATGGAGTGTTTCCTATGAGTCAGGTACTATTCCATATTTTAACGTATTAATCCTCAAAATATTCCCATTATGTAGATACTATAATATCCTTACTTTACAAATGAGAAAACTGAAGCAAGGAAAGTTTGGTTGATTTGATTATGGTCTCACAGCTGGTGGTTGGCAGGTCAGGAATTAAAATCCAGCAGTGTGAATTCTGATATACTAACATTGCACTACCTCATTATTAATATATTATTTGAGAACAATCAAAGAATCGCAGACAATCTTTGATGCTTATTAAACATCAGACACCTTTGATTTCCCTCATTACACTTGAATTTAGATTTTTGACGGTTAAGATTCTGAAATATTAGGTTTGGCCCTAAGAAAAGAACATAGATAAAAATACAAGTTATCTTTTTGCCTTTCTGAGGCAAAGCTCTTAGTGATAGGCGACACTGGGTAATTTTTTGTGGATATAGAGGCCCTTGAACATAATTTCATTGTGCATGTAACTCCAGTGACCACCAACATGGCAAGGAAAATTCCTGATGTATAGAGACATTGGAAGTTGATGATCTACAGTTCAAAATGAGTGCTGGGTTTGTATCTTGATTTAATGAGTAACTTCAGTGCAATGTTTCCCAAGTATTGGAGCATAAGGGCTCTCATGACTGAAATATTTTAGGGCATATTATATATGATAATAATTGAGTTTTAAAATTATTTGTGGATTAAAAAATATAAAATCAATTTCTGCAATTTCTAAGAAAAGATAACTACTAATTTATGGAGAAAAATGATTATGTGGTCCAAAAATGGATTTTATAGGAACTCTAGAGAGAAAGCTGGAAGAACTGGGGCATTGTGGTCAGGGTAAGGTGATTTCAATGCAGGCATAGGCTAGGCTGCTGCCAATTTCCAGAGTGGACAGTGGAGAATGTGGTTGAGGTGCAGAAAGTCACTGGAAAGAAGCAGGGATGGATTCGGCTCCTGTGGGGCCTGGAGCTTATACCACTGGGGGAGGATCCTCTTTAAAAAACAGAATACAAACTACAAATACAAATGACAAGGTAGCAAATGAGGGATGACCCTGCAGCTTCAGTTTTATTAGTTTCAAGGTAAATACACCCCCTGGAGATTAAAATCTTGGAAATAAGTCTTCACTGAGGATGCCAAAGTCATCTATCATGGCTCCAGCCCATGAAGTAGAAAGGAAGCCTCAGAACCATGTGCCAAAGCCTTCTGTGAATGAGGGGGAATGAGTGAATGAGAGTTTTCTACATGGAACCAGCAAGGAAGGGAAAGAGGACAGTAATAGCTAAAGTTATTGTGTGCTTAGTATGTGTCAGACACCATTCTAAGCACTTCATTAATTTATTTACTCTTCATAATAGACAATGAGCAGATGCTTTTATTTTACAAATCAGAAACAAGTATGAAGAGGAGATTTTGTAATTTGTCCATGACTACATAGCTAGGAAAATGCTGAGCGGGGCTCTGAATCCCAGCCTTCTGGGTTCTCTCTTTAACAACCATACATGCCAACCATTATATAAACGAATTGGACAAGCCTAGAAGAAAGAGAATATCGACCATGAAGGTAGGGGACTAAACTTTTGTAGACCGCAATGGGGAGCAAGAGGAAAATTACCTTAAAATATATCAGGGCCATCTCCTTAGTCTGTTCTCTGATTTTGACACCACCTCACAGCACAGACTGGAACTTATTTATTTATTTATTCATTTTGGCATTGCACAAAGTTTTTTACTTGCTTTGCTTTAGTGAGAGAAAAGCTGAAGAGCCACCTTAGGTATCTTTGGATGGGTTAATAATCTTTGAGGCACTGGAAAAATCTTGTCATTTTCCTAAGATAGGAGTGCAAGCAGATGTAGACTTTCCCCAGGCTGTAAATATTGTGTACAACCCGATGATCAGTAGGACAGGCAGGCAGGAACATTTATTGTTGGGAAAGTGAATAATGATTTTATGCCTTCTGTGTTTTGAAGAGACCTTGAGATGGGGAGATTATCCTGCATCATTCAGGTGGGCCATAAATGCTATCACATGTGTTCTTCTGAGAGGATTCAGAGGGAGATTTCATCACACACACACACACACACACACACACACACACACACACACACACACACACACACACACACAGAGGGAAGAGGAACAGGCGTTATGACCCCAACCCAGGAGCAGAAAATGAAGTGAAGCAGCCACAAGCCAAAGTTCTGGCAGTCACTGGAAGCTGGAAAAAGCAGGGAATGGATTCTCCCTTAAAGCCTCTGAAGGGGGCACAGTCCTGCTGACTGACCCCGTAATTTCAGTTCAGTGAAACTGATTTCAGACTTCTGGCCTCCAGAACTGAGAAGATAAGATTCTATTGTTTTAAGCCACCAAGTTTGTGGTAATTTGTTACAGCAGCCATGGGAAATTAATACACCATTGTCACCAAAGGCTCAGCCTTGGAGAAGGGAAGTCATTCTCCCAGCATATCCACAATGGCCTGTTTAGAGACCTGGATCTATGGGGGTTTGCCTTATCTGTCAGACTGATAGAACTACTTGCCAATAGCCTTATCTGTCCAGTTCATAGGGCTACTTGTCCATAGTTGTACTGAGTGGCAAAAAAAAAAAGGTGAGCAGAAGTTAAATCAATCAGACCCCTTGCTCTGACTCCTTGGATTTGGAAACCAGGCCATCCCATCTTGACTGTAACTGTGTGATCTTGGGAAAATCACCTAATCTTTCTCTGCTCCTCCAGATCAAACAAATAAGTGAGGAGGATATGGAGCCAAACTGGCCCCAGAGTCTGTGCTCCTTCCTGCTGTACTATGCTGGTTCTCTAATGCTCTTCCTGCCAATATGACAGGTGAAAGCTTAGGTTGGTTAATCAGGAATTAAAAGATATACAACTTATTTGCATTCCAAGATTAAGGAGACATTCCTAAGTGTTCCATTTGTAACTCTAATTTTGACTCAAGTGGTGAAAAAATTTTCCTCAACAAGATTATTTACATGTTGGGGTTGAATGATGCTGTGAACTTTTTGCTTAGTGCCCTGCCCTGCTTTTCATTTTCCATTACAAACGAATTTTCAGAGATACTCTGTTTCCTTCTTAAATTTCTCTTACTCAAAGAAGTGTGCTCAAAGAGCTTCCTTTGCTACCAATTAACATCAATTGTGACTCAAAATAATATTTCTTTAATCTGAGACTGAAGCGCTGGCTTTCAGCTTTAACTTGCCCTATCTGCCACTCAACCGAATACTCTTTCTAGAGGTCACTTAGCCTCCTTTTAATTATTTCTTTTTCTATTAATGTTACAGAATAGAAACTTGCTGATCTGTCTGGTGGGTATTTTGATTTGTGTAAGTTGAGATTTGGGAAATAAGATGCTGGCTAAAACTCAAGGTAAACATTTAGCTGATACTTAAACCTTAGAACCAAAAATGTTTATACCCCCTGGTTTCCCTAGGGAGTGGGGACTGAGAAAACCACAGAAAATAGTTATTCTTGGAAACTCCGCTGCCAGGCAAATGCCACAGGGCAAGGGCCCAGAGAAGCTAGTTTCTCCTCCCATAGCTAAAGGGTGAGCTTGTTTTAACTAGAACTGCTTGGTCAGGTTTTAGAATCCTTGAGGCTGATTGAGAGGGTGAGGGGAGGCTGGGCAAAAAGGAAGATGACCTGAATGACTCTTGGAATTCAGTCTTAGAATAGCTGCTCAGTTTGGGTCTGCTCTTGAACACAGTTGGCTTCCTGGAAGCCGTCTCTGCATCTGATGCTTGGTTATTTTTCTTGTGTACCCTTTTCTACCAGGAAATACAGAGACCACTTGAAGAATATATCTGTTCTGAAGTTTTTGCTTGAAACAGACTCTGGTGGTTTGGGATTAAAGACAATTTTTATCTCAGTTAACTTAGGATCTGGGATAAAAGTTAAATTGTTATAATTTACCTGATAATACTGAAAATATTAAGGAAGTGTAGTGTTATTCTCAGTAAGCACAAAGACACCTTTTCTTTTGAGCCCAGGGTGATTCAATGGCCATTTTCATCGTCTTTGTCCTGTCTCAGGGGGATATTACAGCACAGGTTTATGTTCTGCTTAGAAAAGCTGAAGTTTACTAAGATGCTGTTTACTATTCAATGAGTCATACCAAAAGCCTCATGTTCTTACACGATGTGAAGAAAGGAGGTAAAGGTAAAAATCATGACTGTAAAAGTGCCAATTCTAAAAACCTAGAGTGGGACTAAAAGGTCAAGTATATAAGTTCAAACCTTGTATGGAATGGAACTGCAGCAGATTGCTTGAGATGGACATTGATTTCCCCAGGCAGAGGAATAAGTTGTAGACAATGGATTGTCTACTATTGAAAAACTTCTCCAACATACTAGGTGCAGATGGGTTAGCCTTTAGTATCCAATATACAGCATCATATACACATACACAGCAAATGCACATTTCCACATTACCCTTAGTCATTTATCTTTGAATTACCACATCCCAAATCCAATATGGGATGTTTTAGAAATGCTTTGATTACATCATAGGATGATGTTCTCACTCAATATATATCTAAAAAATTTCCTTTAATGTACTCAACTGGTTTGGAGCTTCCCTTGATTCCTTTCCAAAGTGGACAAGTTCACTAAGGTTTTGGTGTGGAGCTGCAATGGATGGGAAAATGCGTAACTGTTTTTAGATACTAAGGGACTGAACTGGGGGTATGAAAAAGAAGAAGGGAGATCATTGATGGAGCTATGTAGTTATCCCTGGAAGGTAGAAAAATTGGGTTAAAAGTTAATAGCCAAGCTGAGTGGAACCTTATAGGAAAAGGAGCCATAACCTATGCATATTAAAGTAACTCAGGTGGGAAGAAGACAAGGAATAGTTGAATGGGTTTAGTAAGGGTATAATTAAATAGTAATGGTAGAATGGATAAGGGTGGAAAAATGAATGAGATATACATTATATGTATCAGTGTGCTGTAGGTGGGCATTGTGGAATATTTAATGATATGTGAGATTTATGAGATATAATACTAAAAGCATGTGGTATCACAACAAATTAGAAATAAAAAAGAAAAACAATCAAAAGGGAATGATTGTTGTTGATAAGTTTCTTTTTGAAATACAGATACTATGATCAGGCTTATGAAATGAGAGAAGACGTCTCTGCTAACTGCACCAGTCTAGTAACTTCATGATGTCACACTGTATAATGGAGAAATCTAAAAGAAAGAGTAGTATCACTAACTACTCACTCTCCATTCCAGGAAAATTCCTGTAAAACAAGGTGGCACAAATTGCTCAGAAGAGGGGAAAGGGTTTTCCACAATCCAAACAGGAGGAGTAAGAGGAAATGTGGGAGTAATTACTGAGTTAAGATTTACTGAAAGAGGGGGCTTTCCTTAAGGATGAGACTCTTGGTTGGTAAACTTTTAATAGGGGGGCAAGTTCTTAAATGGTTGCCAATAGCTAACCTTCAGGATGTGAAGTGCTTTATGGGAACCATATATCTGCTGGAAGGTGGGCCTGGGGGAATATTACTCTCAAATTCATCTCAACCCACCCACAATTACCTGAACCCCTTCACTGCTCTAGATCAGGAAGGAGTTACTTAAGGTCCCTGACTATCTTTAATCTCTAAATCTGGGTCCTGAGGGTGAGAAAGAAAGAGAGAGACAGAAAGAGAGAGAGAGAGAGGCAGAGAGGAATTCTGGTATTTTTAAGTCTGACAGTTTAATATACAAAGGGAGATGCATAAAAGGAGGAACATAAAAAGAAGAGTTGAAGACTGGAAGGACATACCCAGAGCTAGAAATACACTTGACCCTTTTCTCACCCATATGGCATGGCTGCCATTTTAATCAATACTTGACTAAATGGTAGAAAGCAATTACAGTAAGTGCTCAATTTAATCACTTTGCATTCACATACAGACCCATGGGGTTTTTCTTACATATTTCATCACACAAAGTGTCCACAATTCTCTGCCTTGCAGAAGTACATGCTTCCTGAAAGGATATGTAGGTGGTTTTCCAACTCAATTTCTGGATAGTTAAACTAATTTCTGTTGTCCCACATTTCTGCTGTTTGCTTTTAAAAAAGGGCAAAGCCAGGTCTGGTTTTGCATTCTATAGGAAGTTTGTTTTATCCATTTGGGAAATCAAGTCTACATCTCTATGGGACTAGAAGTTATGGGGAACTCATTCCCTCCAGGTCCCATTCTTGGTGATCTCATTTTAGCGAGTAAAACCTAAGGTCAGTTGATTGTAAAAAATAATAATAATAATCCAGACTTTTGTTGCTCTTATGTTCAGCGGCTTCATTTTGTGCCCAGCTCCAGATTGTGCACTTCTCCCATCCCATATCAAGCTGATTAGCAAATTCACACACTTGGCCCAAAGTACAGAATAACTGATGACTGAGTATAAACCCATCACCACCCTTGGAAAATATAACTCATGAATGTATTCCTTTTTCAAATTTAGTAGCATTCTATAGAGAGGAGATCAGCATGTTATCTGAGAAAAGATTCATGCCATATTTTGTTTAAAAATCTGTTTCATTATTTCATAGTCACATTTCAGTAGACCAGGCTATATAATAGCTTCTTCTTGGTCCTTGAAATGACTTCTTCACTTTTACTTTATAGAGAATCAGAATGAATTATTCACAGATCCCAAGGAGCATTAAGGAAAAAAAATGGCCTAATTCTTGAGTAAAGCTAGTGTTACCTTCTTAGTCACATCTGCAGGAAGGGCATATGCTCATTCTTTTCCCAGAAACATTTTTCTCAATCTTCTCTCCCCAACAATTCATCCAGTCAAACTTTCTCATACTTGGGTTTCAACCAACATATAACTTTATCTGGGATGATTTCCCTCTCTCCTTCCCGTACCCAACAGTGAGTCACTTGATCCTATTTCATTCTAGAGAATTCTATGCTTTTCCTCCTCCATCACCTTTACCATACTGTACTGTAATTATCTGATTATGTTATTTATAAGTTACAGGGAACAGTCCCCATTTAATCTTTAGCCCCTGATCTAACACTTAAAAATAATAGGAGGTCTAAGGAAATCTTGAATAAATAATACATATCATTAAAAATATTACTATATACCAGTTACTGTTCTAAAAGTTTTACATATATAAACTCATTTAAACTTTAAATAATCCCATGAGGTATATACCATTAGTATTTCCATTTTACAGATGGGGAAAACTAAGGCACAGTGTGAGTCTAAAGTTTCCTAGTTAGTAGTTAGAGCAGGGTCAGTTTGCAAAAGAAAAAGGTATAGGGTAGACAAAACGCAGCAGGTGTGCATTACATATTCAACAGAACACAAAGTGGGTTATTCAAATTATCTAATAATCAAGATTTGGAGATCTTGAAAGGTATGTTTGTATGAAATTCTCAAAATACATTCTACTTCACAAACTAAACATTTGGATTGGTATTTTATGCATTATCACATTTATGTATTAAGTTCTTCAAATGTATTTCTTTTTTTTTTTTCATGCAAATAAAGCCAATCAACCAAACAATTTTCTCCCCAGTTCCGGCTCAAATCAGTAGTCATAAACCCTTAACTGTTAAGTTATGTTATTTTTGAGAACTTATGTGACATGTCCTAGATTTCAAAAGCAGATGCTGCAGAGAACCAAACGAACTTTTGAATAAAAATCCATATATAGGGCATAAACATTAAGGAAGAAGGGGGAGGGGCACAGTCACCTGATTAGGATCAGATCTGGACTACTGCCACCTACTGCTTTCAGTCAACCCTCTGCCACCACACACTCACAGAAACATACTCATTAGAATAAATGTTTGCTGTGGTTTTACTCCCCCTAAATATCCTAGTAACAAATTGTTCCTGCAATATTTTAAGGCCACCCACCCATGTTTTAAAAATAATAATAATAATAAAAGGTAAGACAGATGGTAGGATTGGGAAAGAGATAAAAGGGGGAAACAACAGAGGAAACATCAATAGAAGGCAGACACACCAGAACAGTCTGTAAATGAAATGGAGAGAAGTAAAGGGCAGATCAAAAGCATGGAAATTAAAAATGACGGGTAATAAAACAGAAAAATTGATACAAAGATAAGATGGCATGAAGAAGAAAAAAATTTAAGTAAGAAATAAAAGACAATAAAACTTTGAACTATTTATGAAACAGTAAAATCGTCAAACATAAAAGGACAGAGGGAAAACACTAGTAGAGATAAAGAACGGCAGATTAAAGAAAGCAGATGAACTAAGAGATTAGTCTTGGAGTAGGGGGGTTGAGTTTTTTAATAACAAAATTGGAATGCCATATTATTTTATTCAGGATAATCAAGGGAGTGTAAGGTTGGAATTTTTTTCTATTTAATGTAATTGGGAGTATCCAGTATCCTAGATGTACAATTCATTTCTCTTCCCATTCTTTTCCTCTGTGCGATACCTATGGTCTTTTTTGATATTTTTTTCTTGCTTCATTAAAATAGTTTTAATTACCTCTGCTCCCTTGAGATGCTTTCAAACTTGCACCTGGAATTATGTGGATGTAGTGTGTCCCAAACTGAATATTTGTTTAGAGAATTTCATTATTACAGCATTCTTTGTAACCATAATGAGAAGCCACACCTTGGGGTTGTGTATTCAGGTGATTACTGATATTCAGGTATCCTCATAATTCAAACCAGAGTTCCCACGATATAAAACAATAACAAAAGCAGCAGAAGCAATTATAACACCTAACACGTATCTCATTTCATGTTTTTTCTTTCAACTGAAGTATAGTTTACTTACAACATTACATTAGTTTCAAGTGTACAACACAGTGATTCAATATTTTTATAGATTATACTCCATACAAAGCCATTATAAAATATGGGCTGTATTCCTTGTGCTGTATATTACATCCTTGTAACTTATTTATTTTATACCTAGTAGTCTGTACCTCTTAATCCTCTTCACCTGTCTTGTCCCTCCCCTCTTCCCTCTCCCCACTGGTAACCACCAGTTTGTTCTCTATATCTGTGAGTCAGTTTTTGTTTTGTTATATTCATGCATTTGTTTTATTTTATAGATTCCACATGTAAGTGAAAACATACAGTATTTGTCTTTCTCGTCTGACTTATTTCACTAAGAATAATACCTTCCAGGTCCATTCATGTTGTCGCAAATGGCAAAATTTCATTTTTTATGGCTGAGTAATATTCAAATGTGTGTGTGTGTGTGTGTGTGTGTATGGGTGTGTGTATATATATATATACACACACCCATACACACACACACACACACATATATACACACATACATACCACATCTTCTTTATCCATTTCATATTTTAAAAAGCACTTTAACACATGATCTTCTTGAACAATGGTTTTTGGAGGATAGGCTTTGATAGGTCATTTGAACTATGAAATGTGTATGAACTTCCTCAAGGCACTCAGCTAGTGACTACCTTGTCATCTAACTCTAACTTTGGCAAACATCTTTTCACCAGTAATCTTCCTATTCTTGTTGAGAGAAGGAAGGGTTTCTTTTCTTTGTTCTAAAGTTTAATAATGGAGTGGTGAAAAGTTTGAATATGGTATGCACAAAGCTTGGAAGTTGTTATGACCTCCCTTCCTAATGGGAATTCCTTTGAAGAGGGATTGTTTGCTTCTCCCTGAGTGATCTCATACATTTAAAAATTTTCTGGCCAGGTTGCAAAGGAATTTATTGAGAAGTCCTTACCTTAAAGGCTTGACAACTTCTTCTATGGCTTCTTCTTCCATTTCCAGATCCTGTTATGTACTGCCATGCTGAGAGCAATACTTCCTTTGGTGATATACATGAATGCACCTATAAATTTTTAGAAGAATCAAGAATTTCAATCCTTTTGAATGTTTGATCTATGAAAAGTACTGCACAGTGTCTCGCTAGGTACAGAAAGATAAATAGGATACTGCCTCTGCTCTTAAGAAGCTTTCCATTTACAAGTATTATCAAGTATTGGACTTGTACTCTGGAAAGATACTCATTCATTTATCTATTCAATAAATAATTATCTGGTTTGAACTATGTATCAGGCCCTATGTCTAGACACTGAGGATACAAGGCAGATACCATCTTGCTTTCATGGGGTTTCTAGTTTGGGGGAGTATGCCATGCATATTACTTTTGCTTTGATACTATGGCAGCTGCCCATAATTGGTTATGGATAATTCCAACTATTTCTCAAGATTAACTTTCTTCTATTTAAGATAAAAGCAGTCCTATAGCAACCTCTTTGATGGGTGTACATCTCTGTAACTTCTATAATTGAAATCTGGAACATTTACTTTTGGTTTTCAAAAAGGAAGTATAGCTTGGCTTCTAACAATTTGTTTTCAACCTGAACTGGAAAAAAACTGACCTAGTTCATAAGATTTATCTAAAATGGAAGGAAACAATCATATAAATTGTAGGCAAACGTCTGGACCGTTTAACTTGATTTTCATGGACTCAATGGCTTTTAGAGCTGCAAGACTTAGTCTAGTATTCAAACTCTGTAGATCAGAAAATTGTTGTGTGGATGGAAGGTAAGGGGAGAGGCAAAAAGACAAATTAGGAGGACTTTTCAGCAATCTAGGCAAGAGTAATTAATGGTTCACCTTGGCTGGCATTTGTGAAATGGAGAAAGAAGGAGATAAAAACAAGAGATATTATGGAGGTAAAATCCGCAGTAATTGGAACTGATTGTGAGAAACAAAAGAGGACATGAGACTACTCTGAGTTTTTTGAGCCTGGTACCATTACCAGAAATATAGACCACAGAATGAGAAGTTATTGAAAAGAAATTATAGGTAGATAGAAACTACACTGCTGTGGGACCCAATAACTTAAAAAGAATTTAAATAAGTCAAAAGGATGTCCTGACTGAATCGAAGCAGGCGTTGGGATTATAGGGCTAGGCACCTCTGCCCACCTGAGGTCCACAGGCATGTGTTGATAAGTATGTGAGCTTCTTGGGGTTTTGGCTGAAGAGGAAGGAGATGATGGTGAAAGTGTATTTGGAAAAGAGAAATGGAGGACATGATGGAGCTTCTTCCTCAGTGTTGCTGCTGGGCTAAGTTGATTATTGATAGAGAGAGGGCAAGCAAGACCACATATAAAGGGAAATAGGAAGAAAATACAGAGAAAAAGAGGAAAAACATTCACTGCAGTAGAAATACTGATTTAGCCCATGTGAGAGTGACCCTGGAGACTCTCAGAAGTATTTGGGTGGGTACAGGGAGCTCTCCTGGGAGATGGAGGTCTTCCGTTAGTGCATGGGGACAGGAACTAGGAAATGCAAATTATTATTATTATTATCAATATGACTTTTTTGGTGTAATAGGTTGATGAGGCCTAGAGAAAGCTGAGTTTTAGATAACAAGAGCCTCTGAAAGTTAAAACTATTAAACCAACACACAATGTATCAGAATAGAGACATAAAAAATGGATTCCCTGGGGCTTCCCTGGTGGCGCAGTGGTTGAGAGTCCACCTGCCGATGCAGGGGACATGGGTTCGTGCCCCAGTCTGGGAGGATCCCACATGCCGCCGAGCGGCTGGGCCCGTGAGCCAAGGCCGCTGAGCCTGCGCGTCCGGAGCCTGTGCTCCGCAACAGAAGAGGCCACAACAGTGAGAGGCCCGTGTACCGCAAAAAAAAAAAAAAAAAAAAAAAAAAAGATTCCCTGACCAATTGGACTGAGACTTAACTTTACATATCTAAAGAAACAGGTTAATTTGAAAAGAGATAGATCATCCATGGAAGCCTGGGTGCGGGGAGGGGGGCAATAACTTGCAATTATTGAGTGCTTACTCAATGTGAGAAATTGTGCTAGGTATTTTATTAATCCTTATAACAGTCCCCAAAGGTAGATAATGATATGTATTTTTTTCAGACTCAAATCTCATACTCTTAAGGAGTGTGCAAGGGAGAAGTATAAGTCAACATATTTCAAGTATTATAACCCTATCATCAAAATTATCCTTATTATGAAGATGGATATGTTAGCATATCTGGACCTGGACACACTAAATATTGAATCATCTGACTATGCCCCTTGTTGTGATTCTGTGGTCATCAAGTAACTTTCTGAATATAATTTGGCTTCCTAGCCCTTGACTAGTTGACACAACTCTTCCATATACTATGGTGTTTGTTTCTGTCTTTGAAAATTATTTGGTGTATGGACATAGTGAATGTGGGAGTTGATTCTACCTAGTGAATGTGGGAGTTGATTCTACCTGGGAGCACAAACTCATTCTATGTCTGTTTAAAACATCGGGCAATACACTGAGGACCAAGCTAATGTCACCCCATGAGGACTTTGGGAAGTAAACCAAATGATATTTTTATTAATTCATTTACGTGTCCATTTGTTATTCTGAATGACTTCTATGAACAAATCGTTGTACGGTTAAAACAAGTAAAACTTTTACAACTGTTGTAAACCCGATGAAGAACTTAAGGGTATAATGAAGGTGTGTAAGGAGCAACCTTACCTGATGAGGGGAGTCAGAATTTCCCTGCTGAAATTTCTCTGAATTGCATTTTGAATTGTTTTCTTAGACCTCATTAGATTTTTGGAGTGCTTAATTGCTAGGATAGTAAATTAGAAATGATCAGCAAGTGGTCTAAAATACGTTCCTGGAAGTTACAAGAGAGATTAAGTTAGAATATAGTGTCGGTAGTTAAAATGATGGGAGTGGATGACGCAGACAAAAAGAGGAAAAGACAGAGCCCTTGGGGCACTTAATACTTAGAGGGTAGGAAGAAATTGAGGAACTGAGGAAAGTAGAAAAATTAGAAAAGTAATCAGAAAGGAAGAAGTGTAAGCATAGTTCAGTATCACAATATTCAAGGGGAGGATAAGGTTTAAAAGAGCCAAGAAAAATTGTCAGGATCAAAAGCTCTGGACACGTAACTAGATTGAGGGAAGGAACTAAAGGTTATGGCAGAGACTATTAATGAGCTATAAAATATTCTGTCCTTCTTTTTTATAGACGAATGTATTCCTGGTTCTTAGCTGGACACAATGTTGCCCAGTTAAAGGATTACATATCCTCACCCTTTTTGCATCTCAGTGCGATCATGTGACTAGATCTGACCGATGAGATAATGAATCATTGCATGGAAACTCTGCTAAGTGTCCTTAAAAGAGAGGTAGCATTTCTTTCTTATTCTCTTCATTTACCTATTTGCTTGGGATGTTAGTGTGATGTTTGGAGATATAATAATCGTGTTGAGCCCTAGAAGCCTGGGGCCACATCCTAGGTGGCCACATCTTAGGTGTTATAGGGAGCTTGAAGAGGTCATGCATCTTTTCCCTATTTTCTCCATCCTGAGTGAAGGAGTTTGCTGTGGATAGAAGAGACAACATTGATGGAATCTTTGAGATGTGGGTAATCGTGAAATACTGTGGAAGATAATGACAACCATTCCTCCATTTTTCTGACAACTAATGATGACACTTTCTGTCTTCCTTGATTTCAGGAAAGATAATAGAGGTCATAAAAAAATATCTTTAGTCTTGCTCTGCAGCTTACTATTAAGTTTTTGAAAGTAAGTTTTCCCCTTTTCTCATCTCTTTATTTCTCCATGGTGTCTAGCAGAGGTCATATCAGATGGTATAAACTCATGTCTATTCCACATGACCATGACTCCTGGGGCTGAACAGACCATGGTGTGGTGTGGGGGGATACCTGACCCAAGTTGGTGCAATCTTACTGGCTCTTTCAGAACCTTGGAATTGGGATTCAGAGATGCCTGTTACTTGAATGAGTGTACTTGGGAGGTATAGGGCATCAACTGCCCTGTACACGTGTAAACAAACAAAGACAGCAGATCTTGAGAGAGAGAATGATAAAGCAGCCATGCAGAAGAAAGACCACGTGTTCCTTGAGGTAGAGAGGGGAATAGAGATAGAGATAGATTGAGAAAGAGGGAGGGAGTGAGGGAGAGGGAAAGAGAAGGAGAGAGAATGAGAATGGGAAACTGGCAAAGTAGCTGCTTTGCTTTCTGACAGCTTTTGCAATCTGGTTTCTCCAGGCCCTGAGAGCTTCCTGCACTTCCAGACACACTTACTCAAGATATTCTGAAGAATGTCTGTAACTTGCACAACAAAAAATATCTTTATCCAGGATAATTATCCCCTGCCATTCCACAGAGATCTTCCAAGGGAAATCAATAAGCCCACTTAACCCAATCTCAGAATGGTCTGATTTTTGTTTTGTGACCATCGATAATGGTCCAAAGGAGTGTTTTGAAGATTCTAGGCGAGACATGGAGATGCAGAGCTATGCACATAGATGGAAACAGAAGTCTGGCACTTGAACATGTGCCTGGTGCTGGAGTTAGACGTGATGATGGAAGCAGTGAGAGTGGATAAGATGATCAATTCCTAATTTTTCCAAGTGCAAACACTCAAACAATCAAAGCATTGTGAAAAGAAAAAATAGGTGCATTTCTAACTTTCAAATAATTATAATCCAGGCAGAAAGAAGTAAAACACACACATGTACACCTAGGTTAAAATACAAGGCAGTAGTAACAGAAGAGCTAAGTGAGTGTTATAGATTATAAGCGTTATAAGATTCAAAGGAGATAGCTATTAGTGCTGGGCTATGGTGTTCAGGTATTAAGGAGGGCAGGTTCGATTTAGGCTGGGGAGGACAAGTTGGCATTCATAATGGAAAGTGGAGCCGAATTAAGGTCAGCTTTTCCACTGAGTAGTTCTGTGATCATGAGCAGTCACTTTACATTTCCACCTCCACTGCAGTTTCCTCCTCTATAAAATGAGGACTTTGTATAGAATTTGTTAATTCATTCAGAACATCCGTTTTAAGTGTCTGCTATAATGCACAGAGCTAGGAATAGTAAATAAATAAAAGACCTAGTCTTTATTCTCAAGGAATTTATAGCTTAGGAAGGGAGATTTAAGTGCAAATAAATAAGTCTTCTAAAAAGATAATTGCTATAATGTAGCTATGAACAAAGAACTGTGGGAGGCACCTAAGCGGCCTACACGTAAGGAAACACTCCAATGAGACCATGTTTGGATGGACAGGAGTTGATAGATGATTCAGGTAATGATGGAACCTTCCAGAGAGGGAAGAATCGCCCCTATCTTTGCGTCTCTGGTAGCAATAATATTTTATATTTTTTTGTCTCTGCCTTGTTTGGAAGAGTAGGACGGGAGTGAAAAAGTGTAGGGTGGGAGTATGGGTATGAATTAATGAAGAGGAGATGGAAGGATTTAATTTCCTGGACTTCTTCAATCTCCTAATATGTATTCAAAGTTAATTCCATGAAGGAGAACACATGAGAACACAAGAGAAAGCAGGTAATTAAAACATTTGCCTCCTCTAAATTTCTGTCACACAAGGTCTTAGAGATGATGCAAATATGGTATATTCATGTCCTTTGTAGACATTTAGGAATCCCATTCAGAGGCAGTAGGTGCAGTGTTTAAGAATTTGAGCTTTGAAGACAGATCACTCGAGTTCACGTCTCAACATTCCCACTTAGTAGTTGTAATATCCTAAAAAATTTCCACTGTTTGGGGACTTAGATTTTTTTTTATCTGTAAAATGGAAATAATAAAAACAGGTACTTCCTACTGTGATAATTAAATGGGTAAAACATATAAAGTGCTTCGAACCAGCTCAGCACATAAAAGCATCAAAGTATTAGCTATTACTACCTGTTATTCCATAGGGTCCACTGAGGATGAAATAAGGCATTGGTGATATGCCTTCTTGGTGAGTAACCTGATGATGATGATCAGTTTCCCTGTCTATGGCCTTCAATGAGGACAGCTTAGAATCCATTTATTTAGTCATGAGACAAAGTGTGTTAAATGAGACCCTAATCTAGGCACTGTGGATCATATAAAAGGAAAAATAAGCAATACAGTTCAATATTTCTAAAACTGGGCAGTACATGTTAAATATCAAATGATGCTTAGGAGTTCAGAGGAGGCAGATGTCACCTCCGCCTGGAGGTGACATCCAGGGATTATTTCCTGGGTGGCATCGGAAGTGTATGATGACAGACATCACTACAGAGATGAGAGTTAGGATGTGCCTCAGCTGCTTTGTGTACTCCCTTTGCATTCACAAGCCTTTCTTCCTTCTCCTCTGTGCTTTTAGAGCAAAATCTGAGCCAACCGACCCAGGATGTTGGAGGAGAGTCAAGGCTGGGAAAGTACCGTGGACTGTGTTAGCAATCAACAGAAAAGATATTTTTAAACAAAAGTGGTTTTCCAAGCTTCCATGAAAAGAAACAAAAGAGTTTTCTAAAATGAATCCCGGTTAGAAACTGTTCTTGTTCTGTTACTTTTATGTCACTGACACAAGTCAGCACTTAGTAATGGTTATTTTCCGGTCTACATCCCTGCATAGATACTTCTCCTTAGAATGACATAACAGCATTAGTGTTCAATCCCATGCACTGCTCCCCCTCCAATGGCAGTGACTTGCAAAAACAATAAAGATATCTCCACTCGGTCTCGCTCTCTCTTGATTATACTGCAGGCACAACCTGTGTGGGGAAACAATCTCCTGGATCATACTGAAGGTTTGCACAGATGGAAGATTAGTGGGAGGAGTTGCCAGCTACTTCCCTGCCAACTTGTTAGTGCTGGAGACATTATCCTCTTGTTTTGCCAGTTTAATAGAGGATCAGTCGTAAAGATTCTCTGTAGGCTCAGCAACATAATTATTATCTATGGTCTCTGCATTAATTGTGAGAAAACATCATGGTCTGAATCTGCCCAATTTCAAATGCCAAACTGTGCCCACATTCAGCCCACAAATGAACCTGGAAACTCAATATGCCCTTAGCATTGCTACTGCTGTCATCATGGCAGGCGTTAAGTATACCTTTGCCTAAGCCACGATGTTTAACCCTTGCCGTACTGCTTCTGGGCGTAAGGGTTACTTCCTCTGTTTCCTGGACCCTTTCCAACACCAGTGTCCTTGCAATTCAAAATTATTAAAAAGGTAAAAATCTGTGTCACACTTAGTTCTAATACTTGGTCCAGAAGTGCCAAGCCCCTGCAAATTTGGAAAACAAACTACTTAACAGATGGGCCACATACAGTTTACAACATGTGCAGTGTGGGAGGCAGTACGGCTCCGGGGGAGAAACAGAAGACTGGAAATTTGGGAGCTCAGGGTTTTTGAATTTGCTCTTGTTTTTTTCTCATAGGCATATCACATAAGCTTATAGTTTTCATTTCTCTCACACTACCTGATATCTTAACCTTTTAAGTGAGTGAGTAATAAAAAAATCAGGAAAATTTTCTCCTAATATGACACAGCATCAAAATGTTTATTGCTACTACTAGGATTATGTGCAACTAGTATCAACTTGTTAATAAAATATGGCTGCAGGATCTAGAAAAATCCACCATGTTATTTTAGATCTGAGATACAATTCTCTGTCATTGAGGACAGGCATATAACTGGTGAGCTATTGTCACTGAAGAAGAGGATGTTGCCAGCCTTGGACAAGTCACTGGCAAATGACTGGATTATGACTTCAAAAGCTGAATTTCCAACATGCCTCTTAAGTGGCCTCTGGAAACTTTAGAGATGGTAGAAGATTTCTATAACAAAGTTATTATGATATGAATTTGATAACAGTCTAAGAACAAAGTTTCTCAAACATGGATGATCATCAGTTTTGTTCAGGGGAACCATTAAAAATATAAAGGTCTAAGACCACCATACGCCTGCTGATTGGGAGTTTCTAGAGGTAAAGCTAAGAAATCTATATTTTGAAAAAGTTTCCTAAATAATTCCAGTGACCAGTCATACTTCAAGTCTGTCACAATTCATAAAAGTATATGAATCAATAAAAATAGTTTTGACTACATTGAGGCTGACTGAAATTCCAAGAAAGGAGAGAAATACAGGTGTTGTTAAGGACAGAGAATTGGCTTAGGAGAAGATGGAAGAGAGACATAGGAATGTCAAGAAGAAGAATCCATGGCTCAGCCACAAAGGAGGTAGAAAGGAAGTCATTGAGAGTAATAGTGCTGAAGGTGAAGGCAGAAAGAGAAATTCAGCAGTATAAGTAGAGAAAGATGTCTTCAGAGACTTTAAATATACGTGCCACTTCTCTTATAGAACTTATTACATTTTGCTTCCATTTTTACAATGTCTCCTCTTTCTAATCCATTTTCCATCTGAATTTAGAATGCTCTTTTACGAATTCAAATTTGAATCATGATCCTGCCCTGTTTCAAGCACTACAGTAGCACTCCATTTCTTTCAGGATCAAACACTAAGCGTTGTCCTGTCTAGAAGCTGATTTTGGCATACCACTTCAGCCAGTTTGCTCCTTCTGTCTGATTGCTGATTACTTTGCAGGAATACTGACCTTCTGTCATTCTTGAGATGCATCAAATTCCTTACCACTTTGGGGCCCTCATACATATTGTCCTTTTCCTGCAAAAATTTTCCCCTTTCTCCTACCAGCACTATTCACCTGGTAGATTTCTGGTCATCCCTTACATCACAGATGACAGGTTACTTAATCAGAGAGGAATCCTCTGATAATTCAGTTTAAATTAGGTCCCCTAATTACACTGACATGGTACCCTATATTTTCTTGATAGCACTAATCATAATTTATAACTTTATATTTACTTGCTTGACTACTTAATTCTACAATAGAGAGAGAGAGGTTCATATGGGCAGTCTGTTGTATATGGTGTCAACCACACTGCCTAAAACATAATATGTGCTCAATAAATAACTGTTGAAATAATAAATGAGTGCATCATAAATGTTAAGAAGCCAAAAACAAATCAAAGGAAGAAAGATGGTTTTCTTTATTCTTTCAGTATGCCATATATACAATGCCACACAACTGTCTAAGGGGACACTAAGATGAATCACATGGTTGGAAAAGATAGATAAGCAAAAGTGTAAAATAAGAATGAATGAAGTGAATTGTATGACAGAGGTACAACATCCAGGAGTAACTAAATTTGGTTCATAGATCTGGGCAAGATTGGCCAGTGGAGGGCATTTAAACTGGGCCTGAAAGCTATATAAGATTTCAGTAGTAGAATGTAGCAAACATTGAAGTTTCTGACTTAGATCATAGTCTCTCTCTGTTAAACTGATTTCCTCTCTTTTCTGTTAGGGGAGACACTTATTAGGGGAGAGCAAAACAAAACAGATCTCTGCTTCAGCCCACCAATCACAATTGATTTGATTTGAATTGATATCCTGATCCAAGATGGTCAATCAGTTTCTCTCTCCCTGAGATTTGTAGTTGAGACTTTAATTTTTTTTTTTTTTTTTTTTTTTTTTTGCGGTACGCGGGCCTCTCACTGCTGTGGCCTCTCCCGTTGCGGAGCACAGGCTCCGGACGCGCAGGCCCAGCGGCCATGGCTCACGGGCCCAGCCGCTCCGCGGCATGTGGGAATCTTCCCAGACCGGGGCGCGAACCCGGTTCCCCTGCATCGGCAGGCGGACGCGCAACCACTGCGCCACCAGGGAAGCCCTGTAGTTGAGACTTTAAACTTCCTGGCAGTTAGCAGCAGGTGTTGGACCTGTTAGGACAGGTTAACTTAGAGTTTAAGGTGACTATATTATTATTTTGTCATGTTCATAGAGAGGCAGAAAAGGCTGGTCTAGGTGCAAAGAAAGAGTGAAGATTTTATAAGAGGCAGAGATGAAAGGAAAGGTAAGGAGGGCAGAGGGGACAGAGAAAGAAAGAGAAAGAGAGAGAGAGAGAGAGAGAGAGCTGCTATTTGCTATGTTTCTTTATGATTTTCCAGATTCCACTTTCAGAGCCTTGCAAGACCCCACTTCATCTCCTTTAATTAAGCTAGAGCTAATGTGTCTCTATTATTCCAACAATAGAGAGCCTTAATGAAGAAAGATGGAAAGGTGGGGAAGGAAATTACAAACAGAGAAAAAGTGATGAGCCAGTCTGTAAAAGAGATCACAGCATACGTGGAGACATGATCTACATGTTTTCCTATTTCATTGATCCCATTTTGGGGATCAATGAATAAGTTGAATAAGAAGAGAAGTTACTGACAGAAATCTGGTGACTAAACTATCACTTACGGAAAAATAAAAATTTAATACAAAATAATGTGTGAATTATATTTCCTAGCAGGAATTCGTATGAAAGGGTGGAGAAAGCACTAAAATTGAAATCATACTCATCAGCTGGGTGGTAGTCTTTGCTTTGCCACTGACAAGTTACATAATGCTTGATGAGTTACTTGATCTCTCCAGGCCTTGGCTGATAAAGAACAAAAGTATGTGGGAACTATGCGCCCATCTAACTTAAAAGAAGTAATGGATAGCAACCAAAAGCATTTTCACTCTCTGGCAACTTCTAGTTTCTCTACTCTCTTTTGTACTCTGAAGCTGAGTGTCTGCTCTAATTTCAGGTCTTATTTTAGAGGCTATGACACCAAGATGCATCAGTCATGGTTCCTACCCTTGAAGTTATCTCAGAAACAACTAAGTGGTTTATGAGAGTCATAGAAATAAATGATACAGAAAGATGTTTTAAATAATGATATGGACAACATTCCAAAGAATTAATTTTGCTTGGGATTAGGATGTGATGGTGGGAAAAGGCTTTAGAGAGGAGGCAACATTTGAACTGGCCCATAAGAGAGGGGCTTTCCATGCTGAGGAAAAAGTATGGCATGTGCCAGTTATCAAGTATGCCTCGTGGGTCCAAACTCACCCTCCCTTCATTGGAGATGGGCTCTTTAATAATTTTTCTTTTCTAAGCTTTAGGATGCTAAGCTTTATCAGCAGTGGGTGCTGGGGAGACACTGTAAGAGGAAAAGGGTTTGGCTTCCTCATTCCAGGGTGTTTGCTCAACAGGTGCTCTTATGGCTTTTCCAGCTTTCAGCTCCTGCAGTATGGGCAGCTCCTCCAGCACCCAGATCCCGCAGTGAACAGCAGCCAGCAGAACCCAGAAGCCAGCAGCTGCCCCCTGAAACCCCCCTAGGTCATTTCATAGTGAAGTGCCTCTGATGAGACACCTCGCCATGAATAGTTTCCCTGGTAAGTTCCAGAGAATGAATTTCCAGCAAATTCCTCCAGTGATTTATCTACCTTCAGTGAGCCATGGCCATGCCCTCCCCATTGGGGTCTAGATCTTAGCCTTGGGAGGAGGTGGGTGTTGCTCATATGCGCTATCTCAGCCCTGGAGGGGAAAATTATTTTTTATAGCTACTATTCCTATGTAATTTTGAGTTCACTTTACTTCTTTTTAGCCAACCTTTCATCACTGAAACCCCCTGTTATAGTCGATAATTCTTTATATTAAACTTCCCCTGTTCAAATTTCTCTTTCTTGATGGGACCCTTCCTGATGCAAGGCAGAAGCAGAGAGGCATCAGAACATGCATCACATTCAGGAAAGGGTGAATAGCAGTCCTGGGAAGTGCATTTGGTGAGTAGAAAAGCAGGATCCACTACAAGGTAGGTATCCTGGAGCTGGAGAATGAAGAGGTGTGATTGCCATGATAAGAATTTCAAGCTGGGAGTGAGAGGTTTGCTTCTGTTTGTCAGAAGAAGTGACTGAAAGCAATGTAGAGGATGAATTATTGTACAGAGCAGAGAATGGGAGCAAGGTGATCCTTTTTTGGAGGGTGGGGGTATTACAATCCAGCAAACATGAGAGGGGCCTGAATGAAAGCTCTGACAGTGACAGATGGAGAGGGAGTGAAGCACCCAGTGAGGGTGGAATTGACAAATCTTGATGGCCATTCTGATAGGGAGATGGAGAATAATTCTTTTCTTTTTTTGGCTGACTTTCTAGATTTAAGATTTCCAATGTGGATGACTGAAGGGATGTCGATTCTATGACTGAGATAGTAAGTTAATAGGACCAACACATTCGGGAGAACATGAAAGAAATACCTTTTTGCTTGTTTGTTTGGGGGTATGTTGATTTTAAAGAGACTGCTGTATTTGAGACAAGAACAAAACAATGAGTATTACTCTGTCTTCTTCAAAGACATGGAACAATAAGTTCTCTGTTCAGCTAGGCTGAGTAGTTATTCATCCAATTTCTAGAAGTTTAAAAGATTTAAGTGAGGTGTTTGCCCCTGAAGTATGTTCTCTGAACATATTTCCCGCATACATTCTCTACTTTATTGCTTCATAGGGTTTTGGAATTTCTTTTTGAAACATCTTGTAGATGACAACCCATAAAATATAGAAGGCAGTGAATATTTTACTATTTTTTTAACATTTATATTTTAGTAGTGCAGATTAAAAATGAGAGGCCCAATGAATAAAGGATCGGGACTAATACCCCTTTTCAGTTAAATACTCAGGCTTTGGATTTTGTCTCATGTCACTTCAATAAGCAGTTCTCTGGGGTGTGTTATTCTGCTAGATATCTGCAGTTCCAGAAGGTTGTGTTCATTTCCTGAGTACTTTGTCTGGTAATGATCAGAACCACGGTAGCCTTCAAGGGATCGAAGACCCAGAGCAAAGCACTCAGAAAGAGCAGTGTGGGTGCACAGACTGTGGCACTGGAACGCGACACTTGCTGGAGCTGACAAATTCACCTGTGCTGCCAGGGTGCTGGACACAGCCCCTTCCCTGAGGTGGGCAGATCACAGGCAAGCAAAGCCTTTAAAGACGGGTTTAGGGTACTAACATCAGGCAGTTATAGAATTGCAAGGCAGCAGCTGCCTGTGGAACATACCAAAGTGGGGGGCGTGGAGCTTCATTAGAATGCCATTTTCTCTGATGCGTCAGGAACTTATAAGCAAGCTTGTGGCTTGTGGTACATTAACTTGAGAAAAGTAACCAGTAATAAGTTTTATGAGAATGGCTTAACTGTGTTCTCGTCCCTTTTTCTCTATTATTTATTTAACTGCTTAACTGCTTAGCTATTTAATTCTTATAAAAGGCATACATGTGCACGTACACACACACACTCCAAATTGGAAAAAAAAAACCCAAATTTTAAAGTGGTAATTATTAAAGACAGGAGGATTCACTCTCCTGTAATGAGGTGAGCACAGTCGTGATATGTGCTATCTTCTTTCTGCAAAACAGAATGAAAACAAATGATTTACAATGTGTTTGAGTACACTGTTTATTATGATGGGAGTGGTGTGTGTATTACCAGCCTGATTACTTTTTTGTTCAGTGCTGTGTGTGTAATCAATCCTGCCTCTGTTTGTGTGTACGTGTGTGTGAGTGAGAGAGAGAGAGAGAGACTAAAAATAGTGTTCAATAAAATTTGCCAGCAGTCAAACAAAAACATTTTAAGATGGTTTTAAAAAAACAGTGCATAGGGTAGTTTGAGTTAAGCTTTGCTTTTGCCATTCCTCTCCCTTTAGTCTTGAATTGATGAATGCCACACCTAGAATTCCAGTGAAAGGAATTTGAGGAAGAATTCAAAGCAGGCACATCTAATGTGGGTTGTCAGTTCACTGAGAGCTACTTCTTTATTTTGACAGTTTGGATTTTTTCATCTATCATGATACCAACTCATTTTTGTTATTTCTTCAAACACTTTCTTTTAGAGGATATGTATATGTTGGATTAAGGGTCCCTGAAATCTTTGCCCCATGCCAATATACCTCAGTTTCTTTGGGAGTAACTATCCTACCCCCAATCTGAATAGCTTTTACATAATTGTAAAGCCAGATACAATCCACTCAGGCCCCTTAGAAATCCAAAGCCCAAGAATTTTTCTCTAATTCCCTGATACAGCCAGTGGTGGGGACATGATTTAATCTTGCCCACTGGGAGCTTTCTTTTTCCAGGATTGTGAATGCAGAGCAAATGATGCAGGGACACAAAAAGAGTCTGATATAAACTCATCTCAGTGGCAATGTACAGGTCAGACTACTCTTGCTATGAGGTGTTTTATGTGTTTCCTGCTGCCCTGTCTCTCAGAACTGCCCAGATCCCACCAATTCCCAAGTCTAATCTTATTAAAATGGTCACATATTTATATAGTCTAAAACAACATGTGTACAGTTATCATTGCTGCATAGCAAATTACCCAAAAACTCAGCAGCTTAAGATAGCAACCCTTTATTATCTCCATATGTGGGTCAGAACTCAGAGCAAGTTATTTGTTTCCCAGGGCTGCTATAACAAAATACCGTAAGCTGGGTGACATAAAACAACAGAAATGTGTTCCCTCACAATTCTGGAGGCTAGAAGTCCAAGATCAAGGTGCTGGTAGGGGCATGCTTTCTCTAAAACCTAAAGAGGAAACCTTCCTTCCTTCTCCCTGGCTTCCGGTGGTTTGCTAGCAATCTCTGGTGCTCCTTGGCTTGCAGCTGTATAACTCCAGTCTCTGCCTTCACCACCACATTGTATTCTCTGTTTCCTCTGTTTTCGCATGACCATCCTTTTATAAAAACACCAGTCATATTGGAGTAGGGGCTCACCCTACTCCAGTATGACCTCATCTTAACTAATTACATCTGCAATGACCCTATTTCCGAAAGAGGCCACATTCTAAGATACTGGGGATTAGGACTTCAGTGTTTTTACAGAGAAGACAATGCAACCCATAACAGCAAGCAGGTGAGAAAATGTAACAGAGAGCCCAAGACAGAAGCCATAGTTTTTACGTAACCTAGGCTCAGGACTAAAAACCTATCACCTCAGCGGCATTCTATTTACTACATACATGTCAGTAAATTCAGCCCATACTCACCGGAGAAGATTACAGGACCATGAACACCAGGAGGTGAAGCTCACTGGAGGCTATCTCAGAGCCTGCCTCCACATATTTGATTGTAATTGTTTTCAAGTTTTATAAAAATGGCATTTTATTGTCTATATCTTTTCAGACTTGAGTTTCTATTCATTCAATATTGTGTTTCTAAGAGTCATCCATATTTTATGAATTATAATAAACTAATCAGAAATAAATTGCATTTATTTATAATAATAAATTATTATTTATTTATTCAGTCAGTTCTCTATTGATGGACATTTGAATTGTTTTCAATATTCTGAAAATCTTTGTTCTTAACAACATTCCTAACAGGATAATTACTTATTAACTTGATGTTACTACCTATAAAACTACAACGAAACTAGTGAAGTAAGATTTTTTTTTACAGTTCTATTTGTTCATAGAATTGATTCTATCGAGGATGTGCAATCAAAATACCATGTTCGCAAGTCACAGAAAATAATTATTTTCTCTGTGTGCTTATGACATCAACTTGATAGATGGTTAAGTTCATTTATTTCTATTTTCAGTTTTCAGAGTTTGCTTTTTTCCTTTTTTGTTCATATTATTTTTGGAAGATGTCAACATTTTCTAAATTCCAAAAGAGAATTATATAGCAAGGTATACTAAGAGAAGTCTTCATTACTATTCCTCACCTTTATTATCTCTTGTCCTTAGACGTAACCGTTTCAGTTTTGGGTTTTCCTAGTAGGAAGTCCCTTTGCAAATATAAGCAACACAAACATATGCACACAGAAAATTGTGTTTCCTCATTTTCTTTCATAAAAGGTAGCATACTATATACACTGTTCTACATCTGGATATTTGCTTTTTTCACTTAATAATACACCCTGAAGATCATGTCTTATCAGGGAATAAAGAATGACCTCATTACTTTTTACTGTAGTATAGAATATTATTGCATGGATGCACTGTAGTTTATTCAGCCAGTTCTCCACTGATGGACATTTGGATTGCTTCCAATATTCTGCTATTACAAATAATGCCACAATCAATAATTTTATGTAAAAGTTTTTTCTCTTTCTTTTTTTGTTCAGGATTGTTGAATGAAGCTGCACAAATACTACCAACTATGCAAGCTAAATATTATCAAATTCTCCTTCACAAGGGTTTTAGTATTTTATATTTTTACTAGAAATGGATGCCAATGACTGTTTTCCCATGGCCAACTCAGATATTGCTAAACTTGGATTTTTGACGATCTGATGGTGACAAATAGGAACTTAGATACAGTTTAATTTGTATTTTCTGTTATGAATTAATCACCTTTTCAGATGTTTAAGACTCATTTTCATTTATTTCTTCTTTGAACTTTTTTGAAGATTATGTGAGCCATGTGGCGTGGCCAAAAAAAATACATAATAACATGTCAACATAACTACTAAAAGATAGAAATATTATGTACATATTTACCCACACATACACACACATATTTGGGGAGGCAAGTAGGGTTAGATGAGGTCATGAGGGTGGGGTCCTGATCTGATGAGATTAGTACCCTTATAAAAAAAGGGGTACGGGCGTGTGTGTATATGTGTGTGTGTGTGTGTTCTGACCTCTAAGGGAGAGGAATGATGTAATGACATTATGAAAATTAATCAACCAGATAGTATTTGGAGGGGGAAAGAAAAATCTCAATCCATATTTCACTCTAAATGCTAAAATTAATTCCAAATGGATTAGAGTTATGAAAGTGGGGGGAAAAGAAAACATACAAGTTCCTTCAGAAAAATATGAACAATTTCTTCTATAACCCAAGACTGAAGAAAATCTTCCTAACTATAATTCAAACCCAGAAGCAATAAAGGATTAATTTAAAAAGTCAGCAATTTATTTTTATTGCCCATTAAAGAGAAAAAAAACATAAACAAAGCAAAAACAAAATAATTAAGGAAAAGTTTTCTGTAACTTGTGTCACAAACAGAACACTAATGACCCATTTTAGAAAGCTCCTAAAAATGAAGAAGAGAGAAATAAATTACCTGATATAAATATGGGGAGAAGATATGGGGATTCAGTAGTTGTGGTGCATGGGCTTAGTTGCTCCGTGGCATGTGGGATCTTCCCAGACCAGGGCTCGAACCCACGTCCCCTGCCTTGGCAGGCAGATTCTTAACCACTGAGCCACCAGGGAAGTCCCCCTATGCATTTTAAAAATAACCAATTACATTAGAGTAAAAGCCACACACAGAAAATTGCACAAATCAGGGACTTCCCTGGTGGTGCAGTGGTTAAGAATCCGCCCGCCAATGCAGGAGACATGGGTTCGAGCCCTGGTCTGGGAGGATCCCACATGCCGCGGAGCAACTAAGCCCGTGTGCCACAACTACTGAGCCTGCGCTCTAGAGCCCGCGAGCCACAACTACTGAGCCTGCATGCCACAACTACTGAAGCCTGTGCACCTAGAGTCCATGCTCCGCAACAAGAGAAGGCACTACAATGAGAAGCCCACACACAACGAAGAGTGGCCCCCGCTTGCTGCAACTAGAGAAAGCCTGCACACAGCAATGAAGACCCAAAACAGCCATAAATAAATAAATAAATAAATAAATTTACTGAAAACAAACAAACAAAAAAAGAAAGAAAATTTCACAAATCAAAAGATTGTAGAAGTTTTCTAATTGCTCTAAATTATTGCCAACCATTAGTATTGTTGCTCTTTTAAATTTTCACTATTTCTCTGGAGTTTAATATCTCTTTGTGATTTTAACTTATATTTCCTTGATGCCAAATGAGACGGATCAACCTTTCCTGTGTTTACCGTTCTTTTGGAAATTGCTATTGTGTCTTTTGGGAAAGTCTTTGTCTTCCTGATTTGTAGGCATTTTTCTCTTTTAAAAGGTTGCAAATGACATGATACTATATATAGAAAATCCTAAAGATACTACCAGAAAATTACTAGAGCTCATCAATGAATTTGGTAAAGTTGCAGTATACAAAATGAATACACAGAAATCTCTTGCACTCCTATATACTAACAATGAAAGATCAGAAAGAGAAATTAAAGATATGATCTCATTTACTATTGCACCAAGAAGAATAAAATACCTAGGATAAACCTATGTAAGGAGGCAAAAGACCTGTGCTCAGAAAACTATAAGATACTGATGAAAGAAATCAAAGGTGACACAAACAGATGGAGAGATATACTGTGTTCTTAGATTGGAAAAATCGATATTATCAAAATGACTATATTACCCAATGCAACCTACAGATTCAGTGCAATCCCTATCAAATTACCAATGGCATTTTTCACAGAATTAGAACAAAAAATTTTACAATTTGTATGGAAACACAAACAACCCCAAATAGATAAAGAGAAAGAAAAACAGAGCTGAAGGAATCAGGCTCCCTTACTTCAGGCTATACTACAAAGCTACAGTAATCAAAACAGTATGGTACTGGCACCAAAACAGAAATATAGATCAATGGAACAAGATAGAAAGTCCAGAGATAAACCCACACATCTAAAAGTATACTTTGGATATTAGTTTACTGTTGGTCACATGTATTGAAAATGTTTTCTCACACATTCTGTTGTCTATGTTTTTATTCAGTGGTGTCTTTCGATAAACTTTTGATAAAGCTTCTGATTATAATCAAATCAACTTTATCAATCTTATCATTTATGGTTAGTGCTTCTTGTGTTCTGTGTAAGGAATGTTTGTCTGCCCCAAAGTAGTGCAGGTATTATACCTTCAGGTGAATAAAAACAGAAAGGCTTCACTACCAATTTCTTGTCTTAAATTTTTTTTTTAAAGAATATAAATTCAGAAAGAAGAGATAAAAGCCCAGAATGACAACCAGAAATGAAAGAGTGATGACCAAATAAAATGGCTAATATGTAACTAAGCTTAACACACAATGCTAATGCTAATATAAAACATGAATAATCTCTAGTATGTAGGGTAAAAAAGAAAACTAAAATAATAAAAACAATATTATATAAATATACAGGGAGTTGATCAGCTTTAAAGTATTCTAAATCTTTATATTGTGTGGCATAGGCATTAAAATAGTATTTAACTTTTTACTTTGTTGAACTAAACATCCATGGTTAAAAAACAAAAGGCTGAGCAATAAAATGTAAGTCTCAACAATTTCTGAAGTCCTAAAATTAAACAAAGTATATGTTCTGACCACAGTGAAAGATTTGAAAATCAGGCAATATACTTTTTTTTTTTTTTGCGGTACGCGGGCCCCTCACTGTTGTGGCCTCTCCCGTTGAGGAGCACAAGCTCCGGACGCGCAGGCTCAGCGGCCATGGCTCACGGGCTTAGCCGCTCCGCAGCATGTGGGATCTTCCCGGACCGGGGCACGAACCCGTGTCCCCTGTATTGGCAGGTGGACTCTCAACCACTGCGCCACCAGGGAAGCCCTAGGCAATATACTTTTAAAGAACCCATTGGGCAAAGAGGGAATCAGTGGAATACTTTGAGATGAATTAAATGAAAATATGACATCAGAACATGAGAGATACAGCTTAGAGGAACTTATAGACCTAAATGCAGTTATAAGAGAAAAAGAAAGGCCCCAAATAAATTATCTAAGCATCCAGCCCAAGAAGTGAGGAAAAGAACAAAAACATAACTACTTTCCCCACAAAAAAACAGAAGAAAGAAAATAATGATAAAGGAATAAATTGATGAAATAAAAAGCAATTGTACATTAGAGAGTACAAAAAAGCAAATATTCGTTTCTTTGAAAAGATTAACAAATTTCTAAAATCCAAGCAAGACTTAAAAAGAAGAAAGAGTAGGCAAAAATAACCATTTTCAGTTATAAAATAGGAACACTAGTAGAGATTCTATAGGCATAAAAAATATCTTTTTATATTTTAAAATGTTTTAATATGCACACTGTAGGACAACATATGCCATTCTGTACTGAAAGCCATTTTGGAATTAAATCTATTTAAGAAAATGCCTCAATGAGCAGAAAGTAAGAAAATAAAGATTTCTTTGAAAAGATTCTCTATTTAATAAAGAACAGCTTTACTTACCCAGCAATAAAGGAAAAGGAGTTACTCTACATTATTGAATTTTCAGAGATGTAAAATGTCTGCCTTAAGTGCCAAAATTAATATTTTATTTCTATTTTTATTTGAAATATTTAAAAATGTATTATTGTTTCCTGTCCTCTTTGTTTCCCAAAAGTTAATATGAAAAATTTGAAATCTACAGCAATGTTGAAAGCATTTTGTAGGAATTCAGTACCATCCATATACACACCACATAGATTCTATTATTAATGTTTTATGATAGGAACTATAGCATGTGTTGATCCATCTATTCCTCCTTCACCCAAACCACTAAGGCATCTTATATCTGGTTCACTTCAAAGTAAATTGCAGACATCAGTATACTTTCTATCAAATACTTTAGCTTATATATCACTATCCACTGTATAGTTTATTTTTCTTTCGTGGTAAAATTTATGTACAATAAAATGCACAAATCTCAAGTGTACATTTGCTGAGTTTTGACTAATGTATGCACCTGTGTAACTCAAACGCCTATTAAGTTCTAGAATACTACCATTTCCCTGAAAGTTTCCTCATGTCCTTTCCTTTTCATTTTCTACCTTCACCCACCCAGAGGCAAATTTTCAAATCGTTCTCCACCATATATGAGTTACATTTATCATTAAGCATGTTACACTACATTATAATATATTATTTACACTTTTAAGGTTGCTTTGGAAATTTTAGGCCTTCTATATTTGTATTGTACAATCAGTTCATCAATTTCTACAGAAAAATCTGCTGGGGACTTCACCAAATAATGGTCAAGAAACACATGAAAAAGTGCTCTACATTATTCGTTGAGGAAAAATAAATTAAAACTACAACATGACCCAAGAGGTCCACTCACAAAAAAATGAAAACATATGTTCACAAAAAGATGTGTCCAAAGTTTGCATTGACTTTATTCACGATAGCCAGTAATCTAGAAATAGCTAGTGCATCCATTAATAGGATAATGGATAAACAATTGGTAGGTATTCATTTGATGAAATACTTCTCAACAATAAAAAGGAACAAATTATGGATATATACATCAACATAAATGAATCTCAAAACATTACATAAATCACAGAAGCCTTACACCAAGAATACATACCATATGGTTCTATTTCTATGCAAAACTTTATATGGTGCCATTAAATTTTTTTCTAATCCTTATGACTTTAATTTTATCACCATATTGCAGTTATTAGGACTTCTGGTATGATGTCAAATATAAGTGATGAGGGCAGGCATTTTTGCATTACTACCAAATTTGAGAAGAAAACATTCAATCTTTTACCATTAAGTATGAGGTTAGCAGTAAGGTGTTTTCTTTCTAAAAAAAAATGAGTTTGAGGAATCTCTCTTCCTTGCCTGGAGAGTTTTTATCATGGATGTATGTTCAATTTTGTCATTTTTTTCTGCATTATTGAGATAATTATGTCTTTTTTCTCTTCTTAATATATTAACATGGTAAATTAAATTAGTGAATGTTAAAACATTATCTTCCTGGAATAAACTGTGGTCATGATGTATCCTTTCGTATGTTGCTACATTCAATTGCTACTATTTTGCTAAGTGTTTTTGTATCTATTCATGAGGGGGTATTGGTTAAAGAAAGAACTTTCTTTTTTATAATGTCTTTGTTGAGAAGTATAAACTTTTCTATTATTTGATAGTGTTTGTGTAAAATTGCTAATATTTCTTTCTTAAATGTTTGACAGAATTCAACACTTAAAGCACCTAAGACTGGAATTTTCTTTGTAGGAGAATTTTTTATAAAAATTCAATCTCTTTAATGGTTACAGGGAAAATGAGATTTTCTGTTTCATGTTTGTCAGCTCTATTTTTCAGGTAATTTGCTTGTTTCATCTAAGTTGTCAAATTTGTTGGCATAAAGGTGTTTATACTATTATTTTTCTTCTAATTTCTATAGACTCTGCAGTGATAGTCCTTGTTTCATTCTTTATATGGGAATACATTTTCCGTCTTTTTATTTGGATTCGTTTAGGTAGGAGTGTGTCAATTTTGTAGATCTTCTCAAATAATCAAATTTTGGATTTGTGTTTTTTTCTTTCTATTGTTAGTTATAAATTTCACTAATCACTGTTTTAGCTGCATCCCTCGATTTTTGATAGGTTGCATTTTTGTTGTTATCTTTACGTTCAAAATATTTTATAATTTTCCTTTTGATTACTTCTTTGACCAATAGATTATTTGGAAGTGTTTTAATTTTATTTATTTATTTATTTATTTATTTATTTATTTATTTAGCAGCACTGATCTACTTTCTCACTGCTTCTATGGATCAGGAGTCTGAGTGTAGCTTAATTGGATCCATTTCTTACTGTCTCATGAAGCTGCATTCTTGGTGTTGACTAGGGTTGGTTTCTCACCAGAAGTTCAGGGACCTCTTCCAAACTCCCACGGCTATTGGGAATAATCAATTCTTTGTGGGTGTCAGACAGAGAGCTTCTGTTTTTTGCCCAATGACTAGAGGCCACCTGCAGTTCTCAGAGGTCATCCACAGTTCCTTGCCACGTGGGCAGCTTACTCATTAAGCTACCTAGGGGCATCTCTCTGGTCTCTCTACTGAGTCTATTAGTAAGATGGAGGGTTTTTAAAAAAATATATTTATTTTTTATTTTAGGACATTTCTTTTGCAAATCAAGATATTTTTATACAGACATTTCATTTACATTAAGGAAATGAGAACTAATTTAAATGAAGTTCACATATTTTCTTTAACATAATAGGATGTTACTCTTGTTTTTTTCTAAAATTAAAATTTAGCAAAAATAAAACATATTATCAAATAGCAATGAAATAAGAGGTTTTAGAAGAAACATTTATGAAATATTTGTTCATGACAAATGACATAATTGTTGGGTTTTCCTTTTTTTAAAAATGGAAACTTCTAGGAAGGAGCCATGAATATGTATGATGATTTACTTTAAAACTTATATGTACATAAAGCTTGGATGAATAGATCTTTAGGAATAGAGATAACTACATTACTTTTATCACTGTCAACTTCACTCACATGAAGAATGAAAGCCATCCTTCCTTCTTTCTCTTTGTTCCCTCATCCACTCAATCTCCTATGCCATTATTAGCTCCTTGGCCAGGTCCCAGCCCTACTGCCCATTAGAATCATGTGAAGAGGTTTTAAAAAACTCTGATACCGGGGTCCAACCGCCAAAGTAGAATTTTTTTTAATTTCAAAATATTTGAGGTAATTCTAGATTTTGATATTAATTTTGCATTTAATTCTATTGTGGTGAAAAAACATACTCTATAAATTAAATGATTTTTTATCTATTGAGACTGGCTTTAATGATTCAACATGTTTCTATCTCAATGAATGAACTATGTGTGTTTAAAAAGAAGGTATATTCTGCAATTCTAAGGTATGTATAGTATTCTATAAATAACAATTAGGTCAAGCTGGTTAATGGCCTCATTCAGATTCCTCTATGTGTTTACTGGTTTTTGTTGTTTTATCAATTGCTGAGAGAGGGTTGTTAAAATCTCCAACAGTGCTGAATTATTTATTTTGCATTTTCTTTCTGTTCACTTTATAATCTGTACATTTTGAAGCTCTATTTTTAGATACTTACACATTTATAATGGTTATCTCCTTGATGAACTGACCATTTTATTATCATGAGGAGGCCTTTTTTTTTTTTTCCCTCAGATAATACTCTTTATCTTGAAGCTTATATTGTCTGGTATCATTTCAGCCAACACAGCCATCTTATGCTTACTGTCTTCAGGGTATATCTTTTTCCAATTATTAAATTTCATTTTATCTGTCTTTATATTTAAAGTGCATCTCTTATTGACAGAAGTTACTTGGCTCTTTCTATTTTGATCTATTCCAACAATTTCTGCTTTTTAATTGATGTGTTTATTCCATAATCATTTAATGCAATTATTGATATGATTTGATTTAGGTCTATATATTTTAAGTCCATCTGTACTTTTGCCTACTTCTTTGTTATTTGTAATTTTTTTAAACTACATTTTAATATATCTATTGTCTAGTTTAGCTGTAACTTTTCATGTTATTTTATTTAGTGGTTGCTCTAAGGATTGCAATATACAAAGTTTTTTCAATCTACTGAAAGTTAATATTGTAACACTTCAGGAAGAAGTTAGAAAACTTGCAGTTTTGAGAGTTAATCTTCTGATTATTTTCAAGATATTCTGTTTATCTTTAGTTATCAGCAAGTTGATAATCTCATGCTTGGTCATGATTTTCTTTGTATTTTTCCTGCTTGTGATTTATTGAATTTCTTAATCTGTAAATTGATGTCTTTCTCTAAATTTGGAAACCTTTACTTATTTTACCTTCAAATATTTGTTTTGTCACATTCTTTTATTTCTACTACAACTCCAATTACACATATGTTAGATCTTCTGTTATTGTCCCACAAGCCACTGAGTTTCTCTAATTTTCTTTTTTTTTTAATGTTTCTTATTGTATTCTTCAGGTGAACATTTTCTATGGATCTATCTTCATAGTTACTAACTCTTTTCTCTGTCAGCTTTATTCCACTATTAACTCCCTCCAGTTAATTTTTTATTTCAGATGTTGTTTTTCAGTTCTAGAATTTGCACTTTTAATGTGACTTCTATTTCTCCTCAGAGATTTCTTCATTACAAGCATATTTTCCTTTACCTCACTGAACAAAGTTATAAGAGCTGCTTATAATATACCTTGCCTTATAATTCTAAAACCTGAGTCATCTCAGGGTTGGTCTTGATTGTCTTTCCTTTAGAAAACGGATCACATTTTCCTGGATCATCTGATGTCAAATAATTTTGGATTGGAACAAACACAGTGTGACTGTCATATTATAGGGACTTTGGATTTTGTTATTTATTTTTCCGCAGAGTGTTAAGGCTTTTGTCTTAGTGGGCAATTAACTTGTTAGGTCTCAATCTACAAACTTCATTTTGTAGATGACAAAAAAATCTTTACTTGGACTGCTCTGAAGCTGTTTTGTGCATGAATAGCTCATAGGTCAGTCAGATGATTAAGTAAATTTAGAAACAAAATTTGAAACTCTGCCTGTCCAGAGCTCTCCTTTCTGGGATTTTCTCCTTATTTTCCAAGATCTTTTTTTGCCTCAAACTCTATGGTCTGAAACTTCAGGCCAGAAAGACTGCAGGTTTATCCTTGGTATTTAAAAGCTAAATACCATAACAATAGACAACTCACTTCCTGTGATCCATTCTTCCAAGTTTCAAATTCCCTCTAGAATTTGCCTGTTTGGTAACCCTCTTCAACGCTTCCAGGCTATTTTAAAAAAATATTTCTTGTCTAGAGTTTGAAGTGTTACCTTCAGGAGGGTCAAATACTATGGGAACTTATTCAGCCATCTCAGGATATCACCTCATGTACTCTTCAACAGATATATTTAGCACAATTTTTTGACAATTTTCTCATACCATATTATACAATTCAACTCAAGGTCAATATTCTCATGAACTGAGAATGTCTACAATAATTGGGTCATTAGTTGCTTTTTTTTTTTTTTTTTTTTAGTTTGGGATTCATTTTTATAGTTTTTCTCTTTTTTACTACCCTGACAACAGGAAAGCTGTCACTTAGCACCCTTTGAATTCTCCACAGCCTGTATAACATGAAAATCAATATGATTTAACCTGAGTTTGAAAATAGAGTACAGAACATTATGATCAAAGTACTAAAATGATCCCCTTTGAATGCAATATGTGGAATTAAATAAAAGAATTTTGTGACATCTAAGATACTTAATTTTTTCTCTTACAAATTCCAAGTATATTCTGGACTTTTGTGTTATCAGATAAAAGAACTCTGGATAAGTCAAGGATCTTTTAAATTAACAAAGTTTGACTTTATTGACAAGTATATGTTTTTCTTCTAGGTTCTACATCAACCTTCTCTCCCAGAGAGAAGCTTTTTCAATGATTAAGGCCTATTTACTGAATCTAACAACTGCATTAATCTGTTAGTTTTTTTTTTTTTTTCCAGAAAGAAAGACAAAAGCAATACAAAAAGAAAGATAGGAAAGAAATATTTGTCACACACTTCCTGAATTTATTTTTATTGAAATGTGTTCTTAAATAAATTTTGTTCAAAATCTAAATTGGTGTTTATTGAACTTCATAGTGACACATAAAAATTAGCAAACAAAAAACAAAAACTCTTTGCTACTAGCAGTACTGTTGTCAAAATTGTTCTATAATATCAGCAAGTTTTTAGGGGAAAACTTATTCCCAGTAGTGGGCTAGTATTTTCCACAGGAAACAGTGGTTCAGGACTCATACTAATTTTGTCCATGGGAATTTAAAACAAGACACATTTTCGTGGTTTAGGTTGCACATAGTCATTTTGGGAGCCAAAGACACTATTTTAATATTCCCCAAAGAACTGTGATTTGAAAGTATCTTTTTCTCAGGGCAGATACAGCTGTGAAAAAAGTATTACTTTTTTTAAAGAAATGAAAATTCTAATGAACACCAATACACTGAGCTCCTTTAGAATTGTTCTAAAGAGAAATATTATATTCTAATTAGTCTTTCATATAAATTCTTTTACTGTTGCTCTTTGGTTCAGCCTAGCATTTTGTAATTTTGGAATAATAAATACCCATGATAAATGAGAGTCGTTATATATTATTTTCTTAAGAAGTTGAATGTCTTTGAATAGTACACTTTTAAAATGTAGGTTTCTAAAACAATTACAAGCTTTTATCATTTTGGAATCCTGTCCATAATTTTCTTGATAATTGTAATAAAAAACATCATTAATATTTCACTTTAATGATATAGTGCCCTGGAACAAAATTACAATAGAACAAAATTTCATGTGAAGAGCTGAACTGCACCCCACAATCATACTAAATGAATTCACTGTGATTAGTTTTATGAGCCTCAGACATGAAATTAGAGTTTGGGTCATTCTAGAAAAGGAAAGCATTTTTTCCTTTAAAAAAATTTTTTTTTGGCCCCACCACACGGCTAGCAGGATCGTAGTTCCCCAACCAGCGATCGAACGCAGCCCCATGGAAGTGAAAGCACGGGCTCCTAATCACTCAACCGCCAGGGAATTCCCTCCTTTCTACTACTGTTATTACTCTAGGTTTATTTGGAAAATTTTAGATTGTTATCACATTGAGAGTGTTTAACATGTTTTCTCATTCTTTCACTGGGAAGGTGTTAGAATAAAAAGCTTTGGGGTTAATCTTGTAAATAATTTCTTAGAGCCTTCTGACACTTGCTATTCTAATGAAACTACAAAATCCAGATAGATCATATCTCAATTCTACTTCCCATATTATGCTTTACTTCTCTTGATCCCTTCTATTGTAGTGCATATCAGGAGAATAAAATCAGTCAGAATAAAAGGATCTACTCCACTGAGAGACAATTAGCCATGAATAAATATTCATGGAAACCTAAATCATGGGCCAGCACATCTGGAACTTTTTGCCTGTATCCAAGGCAATGATTTGACTCAGTGGAGACCAACAACTACCACCCACTATCCTTACACAACAGACAGGGAATTTTCTGGATAATTCCAGAAGCTGAGGAGAAGGTAAGATGGTCGTGAAGCAGCAGAAGAGATAGAAGTACAGATACAGAAATTGAAAGAAGACTGGTTGACTTCTTGATAAAACCCAGCCTTGCATAAGCCTCTGGCACTTGTCTAAATTTTCACAGCTACCTGCTGGCTCTGGCAGAAGACAGTATTTATTTATTTATTGGTTTATTTATTTATTCTTCTTATGCCAAATTGGCTTTCTACCCCCTTGAGTCTGAGTTTACAGGGTTGTCTAAAATACAGACAGAGTTTCCACAACCTCTTCAATGACTTAAAAACATTGATCAAGTGCCTAGTGTAGTCAAGCATAGTGCTGGCTGTGAAGAGGAAGGAGTCAAATATATGTATATATATGACAGACACTATTCTAAGTGCCTCCAAAAAATACCTTCCTATGGTGCAGTGTGACTATCAGCATCCCCTTTTAATAGATGAGAAAACCAAGCCACAACATACCCAAAACATGGCAGTAACTGCTCAGTTATAACCCACATATGCTCTCTCTCTCTAAAGTAGGTGTGCTAAACCACTACCTCTCTTGCAGCATAATCTCTGCTGTTAAGGATCTCAAATAGGAGAGACATTCAAGATGGCAGAGGAGTAAGATGTGGAGATCACCTTCCTCCCCACAAATACATCAAAAATACACCTACATGTGGAACAACTCCTACATAACACCGACTGAATGCTGGCAGAAGACCTCACACTTCCCAAAAGGCAAGAAAATCCCCACAAACCTGGGCAGGGCAAAAGAAAAAAGAAAAACCAGAGACAAAAGAATAGGGACGGGACCTGCACCTCGGGGAGGGAGCTGTGAAGGAGGAAAATTTTCCACACACTAGGAAGCCCCTTCACTAGTGGAGATGGGGGCTGCGGGGGGGGAAGCTTTGGAGCCACAGAGGAGAGTGCAGCAACAGGGGTGCAGAGGGCAAAACAGAGAGATTCCCGCACAGAGGATTGGTGCTGACCAGCACTCACCAGCCTGAAAGGCTTGTCTGCTCACCTGCCAGAGTGGGTGGGGACTGGGAGCTGAGGCTTGGGCTTCGGAGGTCAGATCTCTGGGATAGGACTGGGGTTGGCTGTGTGAACACAGCCTGAAGGGGGCTAGTGCGCCACAGCTAGCCAGAAGGGGGTCCAGGAAAAAGTCGGAACCTGCTGGAGAGGCAAGAGACCATGGTTTCAGGATGCAGGAAGAGAGCGGCTTCCTGCTTCATGTGCCCACAGATGGCAGAGCACTGCCTAAGTGAGCTCCAGAGACCAGCGCAAGCCATGGCTTTCATCTCGGACCCCAGAGGCGGGCACAGACTGCTACTGCTGCCGCTGATGTCACCAAGGGTCCTGTGTGCAAGTGCAGGTCACTACCCACACCCTCCGAGGAGCCTGTGCAGCATGCCACTGCCAGGGTCCCCTGATCCAGGGACAACTTCCCTGGGAGAACACACGGCATGCCTCAGGCTGTTGCAACGTCACGCTGGCCTTTGCTGCTGCAGGCTCGCCCTGCATTCCAATTATGACTACCACACCCCTCCCTCTCCCTGGCCTGAGTGAGCAAGAGGGCCCTAATCAGCTGCTGCAGGGTGGCCTACATGCACAGGCGGGGCCAAAACCAAAGCTGAACCCCAGGAGCTGTGTGAAAAAAGAAAAGAAAAGGAAATTTCTCCGTGCAGCCTCAGGAACAGTGGATTAAATCCCTACAATCAACTTGATGAGCCTTGCATCTGTGGAATACCTGAATAGACAAAAAATGTTCCCAAAATTGAGGCAGTGGACTTTGGGAGCAAATGCAGACTTGGGGTTTGCATTCTGCTTCTGATTTGTTTTTGGTTATATCTTTATCTTAGTTTAGTTTTTAGTGCTTGCTATCATTGGTGGATTTGTCTATTGGTTTTGTTGGGCTCTTCCTTTTTTTTTTCTTTTTGCTCTTTTTGTGAGTGTGTGTGTATGTTTCTTTGCGTGATTCTGTCTGTTGAGGTTTGCTTTTACCATTTGTCTTCGGGTTCTGTCAGTTCGTTTTGTTTGTTTGTTTTTGTTTTCTTGGGTTTTTTGTTTTTCTTTTCTGAGTGTGTGTGTGTGTGTATGTTTCTTTGTGTGATTTTTACCTGTTTAGTTTTGCTTTTACCATTTGTTTTGGGGTTCAGTCAGTTTTTGTTTCTTTTTTCCTTCCTTTCCTTCTGAGCCCCATGGCTGGCAGGGTTTTCGTGTTCTGGCTGGGTGTCAGGCTGGAGCCTCTGAGGTGGGAGAGCTGAGTCCAAGACTTTGGACCACCAGAGACCTCCTGGCCCCACGTAATATTAATCGGCAAGAGCTCTCCCAGAGAGCTCCGTCTCAACACTAAGACCCAGCTCCACCCAACGGCCTAAAACTCCAGTGCTGGATGCCCCATGCCAAACAACTAGCAAGACAGGGACAAAACCCCACCCATTAGCAGAGAGGCCGACTAAAGTCATACTAAGTTCACAAAACCCCCCAAAACACACCACTGGACGCAGTCCTGTCCACCAGAGGACAAGATCCAGCCCCATCCACCACAACACAGGCACCAGTCTCCCCCACCAGGAATCCTAAACAAGCCACTGAACCAACCCCACCCACTGGGGGCAGACACCAAAAATAACAGGAACTATGAACCTGCAGCCTGTGAAACGGAGACCCTAAACACAGTAAGCTAAACAAAATGAGAAGACAGAGAAGTATGCAGCATATGAAGGAGCAAGGTAAAAATGCACCAGACAAAACAAATGAAGAGGAAATAGGCAGTCTACCTGAAAAAGAATTTAGTAAAGATGATCCAAAATCTCAGAAGTAGAATGGAGAAAATACAAGAAATGTTTAACGAGGAACTACAAGAACTAAAGAGTAAACAAACAATGATGAACAACACAATAAATGAAATAAAAAATTCTCTAGAAGGAATCAATAGCAGAATAACTGAAACAGAAAAACAGATAAATGACCTGGAAGATAGAACAGTGTAAATAACTGCCACAGAGCAGAATAATGAAAAAAGAATGAAAAGAATTGAGAACAGTCTCAGAGACCAATAGGACAATATTAAACAAACTAACATTCAAAATATAGGGGTCCCAGAAGAAGAAGAAAAAAAGAAAGGGTCTGAGAAAATATTTGAAGGGATTACAGTTGAAAACTTCCCTAACATGGGAAAGGAAATAGTCAGTCAAGTCCAGGAAGCGCAGAGTCCTATACAGGATAAATTCAAGGAGAAACATATTAATCAAGCTATCAAAAATTAAAAACAAAGGAAAAATATTAAAAGCAGCAAGGGCAAAGAAACAAATAACATACAAGGAATCCCCATAAGGATAACAGCTGATCCTTCAGTAGAAACTCTGCAAGACAGAAGGGACTGGCAAGACATATTTAAAAGGATGAAAGGGAAAAACCTACAACCAAGATTACTCTACCAAGCAAGGATCTCATTCAGATTCAATGGAAAATTAAACCTTTACAGACAAGCAAAAGTTAAGAGAATTCAGCACCACCAAACCAGCTTTACAACAAATGCTAAAGGAACTTCTCTAGGCAGGAAACACAGGAGAAAGAAAAGACCCACAAAAAAACCCTCAAAACAATTATGAAAATGGTAACAGGAACATACATATTGATAACTGCTTAAGTGTAAATGATTAGATGCTCCAGCCAAAAGACACAGACTCGCTGAATATATACAAAAACAAGACCCGTATATATACTGTCTACAAGAGACCCACTTCAGACCTAGGGGCACATACAGACTGAAAGTGAGGGGATGGAAAAAGATATTCCACGCAAATGGAAATCAAAAGCAAGTTGTAGTAGCAATACTCATATCGGATAAAATACACTTGAAAATAAAGACTATTACAAGAGACAAAGAAGGACACTACATAATGATCAAGGGATCAATCCAAGAAGAAGATAAAACACTTGTAAATATTTATGCACCCAACACAGGAGCACCTCAATACATCAGACAAATGCTAACAGCCATGAAAGAGGAAATCAACAGTAACACAATCATAGTAGGGGATTTTAACACCCCACTTTCACCAATGGGCAGATCATCCAAAATGAAAATAAATAAGGAAACACAAGGTTTAAAAGACACATTAGGGCTTCCCTGCTGGTGCAGTGGTTAAGAATCCTCCTGCCAATGCAGGGGACAAGGGTTCGAGCCCTGCTCCGGGAAGATCTCACACGCTGTGGAGCAACTAAGCCTGTGCACCACAACCACTGAGCCTGAGCTCTAGAGCCCGCGAGCCACAACTACTGAGCCTGAGTGCCACAACTACTGAAGCCTGCGCGCCTAGAGCCCATGCTCTGCAACAAGAGAAGCAACCCAATGAGAAGCCCACGCACCGCAACAAAGAGTAGCCCCCGCTCGCTGCAACTATATAAAAGCTCGCACGCAGCAACAAAGACCCAACGCAGCCAAAAATAAAAAATCAATAAAATAAAAAAAAAATAAAAGACACATTAAACCAGATGGACCTAATTGATATTTATAGGACATTCCATCCCAAAACAACAGAATACACTTTCTTCTCAAGTGCTCATGGAACATTCTCCAGGATAGACCATATGCTGGGTCAAAATCAAGCCTTGGTAAATTAAGAAAACTGAAATCATATCAAGTGTCTTTTCCAACCACAACACTATGAGACTAGATATCAATTACAGGAAAAAAATCTGTAAAAACTACAAACACATGGAAGCTAAACAATACACTACTAAATAAGTAAGAGATCACTAAAGAAATCAAAGAGGAAATTAAAAGAACCTAGAAACCAATGACAATGAAAACACGATGATCCAAAACCTATGGGATGCAGCAAAAGCAGTTCTAAGAGAGAAGTTTATAGCAATACAATCCTACCTCAAGAAAAAAGAAAAATCTCAAATATACAACTTAATCTTACACCTAAAGCAACCAGAGAAAGAAGAACAAGAAAAACCCAAAGTTAGTAGAAGGGAGGAATCATAAAGATCAGATGAGAAATAAATGAAAAAGAAATGAAGGAAACAATAGCAAAGATCAATAAAACTAAAATCTGGTTCTTTGAGAAGATAAACAAAATTGATAAACCATTAGCCAGACTCATCAAGAAAAAAAAGGGAGAAGATTCAAATCAACAGAATTAGAAATGAAGAAGGAGAAGTAACAACTGACACTACAGAAATACAAAGGATCATGAGAGATTACTACAAGCAACTATATGACAATAAAATGGACAACCTGGAAGAAATGGACTAATTCTTAGAAAAGCACAACCTTCTGAGACTGAACCAGGAAGAAATAGAAATTATGAACACACCAATCACAAGCACTGAAATCGAAACTGTGATTAAAAATCTTCCAACAAACAAAAGCCCAGTACCAGATGGATTCACAGGCGAATTCTATCAAACATTTAGAGAAGAGCTAACACCTATCCTTCTCAAACACTTCCAAAATATAGCAGAGAGAGGAACACCGCCAAACTCATTCTACGAGGCCACCAAACCCTGATACCAAAACCAGAAAAAGATGTCACAGAAAAAAAAAAAACTACAGGCCAATATCACTGATGAACATAGATGCAAAAATCCTCAACAAAATACTCACAAACAGAATCCAACAGCACATTAAAAGGATGATACACCATGATCAAGTGGGGTTTATCCCAGGAATGCAAGGATTCTTCAATATATGCAAATCAATGAATGTGATACACCATATTAACAAACTGAAGGATAAAAACCATATGAAAATCTCAGTAGATGCAGAAAAAGCTTTTGAAAAAATTCAACACCCATTTATGATAAAAACTCTACAGAAAGTGGGCATAGAGGGAACCTACCTCAACATAATAAAGACCATATATGACAAACCCATAGTCAGCATCGTCCTCAATAGTGAAAAACTGAAACCATTTCCTCTAAGATCAGGAACAAGAGAAGGTTGCCCACTCTCACCACTGTTATTCAACATAGTTTTGGAAGTTTTAGCCACAGAAGTCAGAAAAGAAAAATAAAAGGAATCCAAATTGGAAAATTAGAAGTAAAACTGTCACTGTTTGCAGATGACATGATACTATACATAGAGTATCCTAAAGATGCTACCAGAAAACTATTAGAGCTAATCAATGCATTTGGTAAAGTAGCAGGATACAAAATTAACGCACAGAAATCTCTCACATTCCTATACACTAATGATGAAAAATCTGAAAGAGAAATTAAGGAAACACTCCCATTTACCACTGCAACAAAAAAGAATAAAATACCTAGGAATAAACCTACCTCAGGAGACAAAAGACCTGTATGCAGAA
>NC_041219.1:24391439-24392389 GCF_002837175.3 Physeter macrocephalus
AGATATACCATGTTCTTGGATTGGAAGAATCAACATTGTGAAAATGACTATTCTACCCAAAGCAATCTACAGATTCAATGCAATCCTTATCAAACTAACAATGGCATTTTTCACAGAACAAGAACAAAAAATTTTACAATTTGTATGGAAACACAAAAGACCCCGAATAACCAAAGCAATCTTGAGAAGCAAAAACGGAGCTGGAGGAATCAGGCTCCCTGACTTCAGACTATACTCCAAGGCTACAGTAATCAAGACAGTATGGTACTGGCACAAATACAGAACTAGAGATCAATGGCACAGGATAGAAATCCCAGATATAAATCCAAACACATATGGTCACCTTATCTTTGAGAAGGAGGCAAGCATATAAAATGGAGAAAAGACAGCCTCTTCAATAAGTGGTGCTGGGAAAACTGGACAGCTACATGTAAAAAAATGAATTTAGAACATTTCCTAACACCATACACAAAAATAAACTCAAAATAGATTAAAGACCTAAATGTAAGGCCAGATGCTATAAAGCTCTAATAGGAAAACATAGGAAGAACACTCTATGACATAAATCACAGAAAGATCCTTTTTGACCTACCTCCTAGAGAAATGTAAATAAAAACAAAAATAAACAAATGGGACCTAGTGAAACTTAAAAGGTTTTGCACAGCAAAAGAAACCATAAACAAGATGAAAAGACAGCCCTCACAATGAGAGAAAATATTTGCAAATGAAACAACTGACAAAGAATTAATCTCCAAAATTTACAAGCAGCTCATGCAGCTCAATATCAAAAAAACAAATGCTCAACATCACTAATCATTAGAGAAGTGCAAATCAAAACCATAATGAGGTATCACCTCACACCTATCAGAATGGCGATCATCAAAAAATCTACAAACAATAAATGCTGGAGAGGGTGTGGAGAAAAGGGAACCCTCTTGCACTGTTGGTGG
>NC_041219.1:24392445-24399453 GCF_002837175.3 Physeter macrocephalus
CATTGCAGCACTATCTACAATAGCCAGGACATGGAAGCAACGTAAGTGTCCATCGACAGATGAATGGATAAAGAAGATGTGGCACATATATACAATGGCATATTACTCAGCCATAAAAAGAAATGAAATTGAGTTGTTTGTAGTGAGGTGGATGGACCTAGAGTCTGTCATACAGAGTGAAATAAGTCAGAAAGAGAAAAACAAATACTGTATGCTAACACACATATATGGAATCTAAAAAAAAAAAAAAAGTGGTTGTGAAGAACCTAGGGGCAGGACAGGAATAAAGACGCAGATCTAGAGACTTGAGGACATGGTGGGTGGTGGAAGGGTAACCTGGGACGAAGTGAGAGAGTAGCACTGACATATATACACTACCAAATGTAGAATAGATAGCTAGTGGGAAGCAGCTGCATAGCACCAGGAGATCAGCTAGGTGCTTTGTGATCACTTAGAGGGGTGGGATAGGGAGGGTGGGAGGGAGGCGCAAGAGGGAGGGTATATTGATATATTTATACATATAGCGGATTCACTTTGATATATAACAGAAACTAACACAACATTGTAAAGCAATTATACTCCAATAAAGATGTAAAAAAAAAAAAAAAAAGAGGATCTCAGATATCTGAACCACGTGGGAAGATGTCCTTTGATGTGAGCCATGAATACTGAATAATTGTCTCTGTGTTAGAGCTTCTGCCCCTGTTATCCCACAGACCTGCACTTCACTTACCATATCTGTATTCCTCACTGGACTGTCAGCTCATTGAGGGCAGGGGTTATATCTTATGCACTATTGCCTCTAGTGCCTGCACAAGGAATAAGTTTCCAATGTTGATCTGGAGTTAGAGAGACCTGGCATCCAATCATTTTTCCTAGCTGTGTGTCTTTGGACATGCTATAGAATTTCTTGTTTTACTTTATCTTTCTAAACTGAAGTTGATGCAAAGCTATCTTATTGGTTTGTAGTGAACAGTAAACAAGATGAGATATATAGAATACATGTCCTATACACAGTGTTAATAAAAAGACAGTTACTGTTGCCTTATAAGGATAAATTTATTCAACAAATACTTATTTACTCACTTATGTGTGTGGTCTCCAGAGATAACTGTGGGTTCAAGATAATGAAATTTTATTTCCCCCTTTTTTTGTCTCCCCTAGAGATCAGAGTAGGTCTCAACAATAATGAAATTCTCTTAAATTCAAAACCACCACTTTGGTAACCTCTTTACACGTATGAAGAGGTAGTGACCTGGTAATAGCATACACTGCAGAGACATTATAAAGCTGTAGGAAAAGCCAAGGTGCTCTATGCTTCCATCTGCTTCCTTGACTTTGCGCATCACTATCATTCCCTTATCCATGTACAGCCTTTTCCCTATTTTCTCATTTTGTTCTCCCAGTTTAGGAGGACCTGGACTTTTATGTTTTACTGCTCCACGACAGGTGTTTTGCCTTCTCTGTCGCATATAGCCTCATAGGAGACCACAGCCCTAAAAACAATAGCTACCATTTATTGAGAACTTACGTGGTAGGTCCTACTCTAAGCATTTTAAATACATTATCTCATTTAATCCTCACCATATATATGAGTTCATTACTAGTACTATCTCTGCTTTAGAGATGGAGCAAGCTAAGTTGCAGAGCTTGTACAAGGTCAAAAAGCTACTGAGTGGTGGAGCTTCTATTTTTCCTGTCTTCCATATGCTCCATTACCATTACTGCCAAAGGTGAGAACATTATCTTCTTTCTTCAGGTGCTTAGACGATGGAAAATGGGTCAATTGAAAAGATGCATTTCGAAGATAGAGAAAGGAAGCATAATAATACCTTAATAAAGCATTCAAGATGGTCACTTGTACTCATGTAAATCAATATATAAAAGGAAGAATCAGAAACTTCAGGAATAAATAGTTAACTAAAAATGATTTTAAGTGTTCTCCTTTCAACTCCAAATGAAGCCAGTCCTAATATTTAGATAACCTGACCTTAAATAATCTCATCAATCTGCTCAGGAAAAAGGGGAGACGTTTATATATCTTTCAAAGAAACGAGGGAGTTGAATTTAACCAAAGAAATAAAAAGGAGGTTTGAAAAGTTATGGCAAGGAGCATTATTTCTGGAATAAAGTAGAATATATGGCCATTGTCCTAACTGCTTATTTTAAAATAGATTTTAACTTAAAGACAGTTTCAGATTTACAGAATTATTGCAAAGCTAGTACAGAGAGTTTCTATATACCCTATATCCAGTTTTCCTCTAATTAACATTTTATATTAGTATAGTACATTTGTCACAATTAATGGGCCAATATTGATAATTATTATTTAACTGAAGTCCATCGTTTATTCACATTTCCTCATTTTTTCCCCTAATGTCCTTTTTCTGTTTCAGAATCCCATCTGGGATACCACAATACATCTAATTGTCACGTCTCCTTAGGATCCTCTTGGGTGTGACCAGTTTCTGAGATTTCTCCTTATTCTTAATGATCTTGACAGTTTTAAGAAGTACTGGTTAAGTATTTTTAAAAATGTCTCTTAATTGCGATTTGTTTGATTTTTTTTTTTCTTATGGTTACATGGAGATGCTGATTATTTTACAGTATATAAACATAAACTAGTCAGCAGTAACAAAGTCTGTGGTAACTAAAAGTCACAAAATGTCCAGGAAATGGAATGGGTTCTTGGTGAAAGGGAAAGGGATTGGACCTACTTTAGAACTTTATTCCCCAAAGCTACCAGGTTAATAAAATAGATTGAGAAGTACTGCTGCTTAAAATGCTGGGAGTCAAAGGTAGGTCATGGGGAGAGGGAATGACGGGCTTGCTTACAGGTATGTGGGGCTGTATAAAGAGACTGATTTGGGGTTGAAGAGTACAAAGTAACCAGAGTATCCAAACGGTGAATAGATACATGCAATCAGGGATAGCATTGTGATTTCACAGGGGTTTAAAGAAGGTCTTCTGAAAAAAATGAGGATATTCATGTGTAGAATCTGTAACCCTTTGAGAGGAAGGTCAGGGGCCAGACTCTTTCCTTGCTACCTGGGGTTTGCAATACTTCTATCTATCTCAGTAGGAGAAGCAAATGTAGTTGGGAAATCTAGACAGAGATCTCATTTTAGGGCTTACACAAACATGACGGGGATTAGAAATGAGTCTGAAACTCCACAGACACAAGGGTGCAAAGTTTGCCTCAGGAAAGCCAGAGTCTCAGTTTAAGGGCAGACAGGTACATGGTACATGTCACCTATGTTTAATAACCTGCCAGGCTAGGTCAGGATTATGTGGTTGTCTCAGTGGAGCAGACCTGCCAGTCTATGGTCACCTGCCAGTCAGGTGTTCTGGGCAAGAGATGGTAATGTCCTATTTATAAGTAGTTGCCTGTAGGATGGCTATGGGATTACGGATATGCTATACCATTTGCCTGTATATTCTCATTTCCTCTATCCCTTTCTAAGGGGTAGATTTGACTTGTGAATGAGAAACCTTTTCTTTTAAATAGCAATGAGCTGCCATTGCTCTTAGTCCAGCTCCTTATCAAGGCCTGGGTAAGGTCTGGATGCATGCTGATGAATTTCTCAGCCTCCCCAAATAGTCGCTCACCAACTTGCACCCAATACTTTAGTAATTCTTTAGGACTTGTACCTCCTTCAGGTCCCCATGCTTTCTATTAACTTTTTGCCTTTGTCTGTGGCATTTCTTCTGCCTGAAATGTGCATCTTCTTTTTTCCTCTTCCTGACTAATTTCATTGATGTCCCTACTTCCAATTTTTCTCAATTCAATCCATTTACTCACAGCAGTCAGTGTAATCTTTTTAAAAATAGATATCATGCACGGTACTCCCTGTGTAAACTCACCGACAATTTCCCATTACACTTAGAATAAAATCAAACTCTTACCAATGACTTTCAAAGCCCTCCATAATCAGTGACCTCCCAACTCTCCAACTTGTCCCCCACCCCTATGGCATGCTTCCATGCTCCAGACACACCTCCTGCCTTCAGTGCTCAAAGCACACTAGATTGTTCTGTTTAAGGCCTTTTCTACTTCCCTCAGCCTGGAACTTTCCTCTTCCACATCTTCTCAGTCTCAGTTTCTTCTTGTTATTCATGTCTTAGCTAAAAGTCACATCCTCAGAGAGCCATTCCTGAGCCACTGTCTATATGCTGCTTACTTCTTCTTGTTATATTTTCTTCATGGCTTCCATCACTTTCTGGAATGGCCATACATCCATGGAGCTTATTTATAGTTCAGGTCCTTGAGCTCTACTGCTTGGCCTTATACTGTGGATCAATCTCTTATTAGCTGGATGATCATCGGGAGCCACTTAACCTCTCTGTGCCTAATTTACTTTTCTGGGGAGGCTGTAAAGATGAGTTTCCTTAACATATGTAGAAGGTCTGTAGCCAACAAAACATTGTGTTGTTAAGAGTTGAGCTGGAGAGACCTGAGCTGCCATGTATCCAGGTGGTTAAGACAAGCCAAAATGAAAGTCACAATCAAAATTCTAATCACTTAATTATGAGAGTATAAGCAAGAGACTAAAAATGCTAGCCCCCACTATGTTCTATTGTTCCACATGGAACAGTGTCAAGCAAGGGTCAGATGTATTAGAACAGAAAAAGATGGGGAGTGGGGAAGGATCCCTTCATTGTAGAGGGAGCCCTGAAAAAAGGCTCCTGTCACTTTATGGTCCCAGGGAGCTGGCTGGGGTTGGAGTAGAGACAGGGGGAAGGGCTAGGAGTGGCAAAGTACTTAATACTGAGTCAGATTGGAGAAGTGTTTTTAACCCACCCCACCACAACCCCTGTCTGCCATAACGTGGTCTCAGCAAAGATGCCTAAGAAAGGCCATGGCTGATGGTCCCTCGATAAGCAGGCTTAGGAATGGAGGCTCCTGGGCTAAGAACACAGATATAAGGAAGAGCATAGCCACCACCAGGGGAGACTGTGTCCTTGAATGCAACTCCCTCTAGAGACTGCAATGCAGTGTCTTTGTACCAAGTTTGAAGTGGGGAGGACAGCTTTCCCCCATGAAGCCTGCTGGGTAAGATCTTTGGAATTGCCTATGGTTGGGCTTGAAAGATCACATCGAGGATTTTGGACTAGAGCTGAACTCCTCAACCATGTAGGTGTTGGTTTTAATTATTCTAGGTTTTATTGTTTCTTGATTATCTCATGCCACTCTTTGGTATTAATTCCATGAAAGCTGGAACTATGTCTATAACATTCAGCCCTCTATCCCGAGGATCTAGTTTAGTGTCTGATGCTAGGTGTTCCACCTAGCGCTTGATAACTATTCATTGAAAATGTGAGTATAGGTTGGCTGCATAAACACAGCCTGAAGGGGTTAGTGCACCACGGCTAGCCGGGAGGGAGTCCGGGAGAAGTCTGGAGCTGCAGAAGAGGCAAGAGACTTTTTCTTGCCTCTTTGTTTCCTGGTGCACGAGGAGAGGGGATTAAGCGCGCTGCTTGAGGGAGCTCCAGAGATGGGCGTGGAGCTGCCGAAGAGACAAGAGACATTTTCTTGCCTCTTTGTTTCCTGGGGCGCGAGGAGAGGGGATTAAACGCGCTGCTTAAAGGAGCTCCAGAAACGGGCGCGAGCCTCGGCTATCAGTGCGGACACCAGAGACGGGCATGAGACGCTAAGGATGCTGCTGCTGCCACCAAGAAGCCTGTGTGCTAGCACAGGTCACTCTCCACACCTCCCCTCCCAGGAGCCTGTGCAGCCCGCCACTGCCAGGGTCCCGGGATTCAGGGACGACTTCCCCGGAAGAATGCACGGTGCGCCTCAGGCTGGTGCAACGTCATGCCGGCCTCTGCCGCCGCAGGCTTGCCCCGCATCCGTAGCCCTCCCTCCCCCTGGCCTGAGTGAGCCAGAGCCCCCGAATCAGCTGCTCCTTTAACCCCTTCCTGTCTGAGCAAAGAGCAGACGCCCTCAGGTGACCTACACGCAGAGGCGGGGCCAAGTCCAAAGCTGAACCCCAGGAGCTGTGCGAACAAAGAAGAGAAAGGGAACTCTCTCCCAGCAGCCTCAGAAGCAGCGGATTAAAGCTCCACAATCAACTTGATGTACCCTACATCTGTGGAATACCTGAAGAGAAAACGAAGCATCCCAAATTGAGGAGGTGGACTTTGGGAGCAAGATATTTTTTTCTCCTTTTTCTCTTTCTGTGAGTGGGTATGTGTAGGCTTCTGTGTGAGATTTTGTCTGTATAGCTTTGCTTTCACCATTTGCCCTAGGGTTCTGACCGTCCCGTTTTTTTTTTTTTTAATTTTAATTTTTTTACTTTAAAAATTTTTTTCTTCTTAATAATTATTTTTTATTTTAATAACTTGATTTTATCCTACTTTATTTTATCTTCTTTCTTTCTTTCTTCCTTCTTTCCTTCCTTCCTTCCTTTCTTTCCTTTCTATTTTTTCTCCCTTTTATTCTGAGCCGTGTGGATTAAAGGCTTTTGGTGCTCCAGCCAGGTGTCAGGGCTGTGTCTCTGAGGTGTGAGAACCAACTTCAGGACACTGGTCCACAAGAGACCTCCCAGCTCAGATACCAAAAACAACGGGAACTACGAACCTGCAGCCTGCAAAAAGGAGACCCCGAACACAGTAAGATAAGCAAAATGAAAAGACAGAAAAACACACAGCAGATGAAGGAGCAAGGTAAAAACCCAAAAGACCTAAGAAATGAAGAGGAAATAGGCAGTCGACCTGAAAAAGAATTCGGAATAATGATAGTAAAGATGATCCAAAATCTTGGAAATAGAATAGACAAAATGCAAAAAACATTTAACAAGGACCTAGAAGAACTAAAGAGGAGGCAAGCAATGATAAACAACACAATAAATGAAATTAAAAATACTCTAGATGGGATCAATAGCAGAATAACTGAGGCAGAAGAATGGATAAGTGACCTGGAAGATAAAATAGTGGAAACAACTACTGCAGAGCAGAATAAAGAAAAAAGAATGAAAAGAATTGAGGACAGTCTCAGAGACCTCTGGG
>NC_041219.1:24400316-24401950 GCF_002837175.3 Physeter macrocephalus
AAGAGATTATAGTTGAAAACTTCCCTAATATAGGAAAGGAATTAGTTACTGAAGTCCAGGAAGCACAGAGAGTCCCACAGATGATAAACCCAAGGAGAAACACACCAAGACACAAATTAATCAAACTGTCAAAAAGTAAATACAAAGAAAAATATTAAAAGCAGCAAGGGAAAAACAACAAATAACACACAAGGGCATCCCCATAAGGTTAACAGCTGATCTTTCAGCAGAAACTCTGCAAGCCAGAAGGGAGTGGCAGGACATATTTAAAGTGATGAAGAAGAAAAACCTACAAACAAGATTACTCTACCCAGCAAGGATCTCATTCAGATTTGATGCAGAAATTAAAACCTTTACAGACAAGCAAAAGGTGAGAGAGTTCAGCACAAACAAACCAGCTCTACAACAAATGCTAAAGGAACTTCTCTAGGCAAGAAACACAAGAGAAGGAAAAGACCTACAAGAACAAACAAACAATTAAGTAAATGGTAATAGGAACATACATATCAATAATTACCTTAAATGTAAATGGATTAAACGCTCCCACCAAAAGACACAGACTGGTGGAATGGATACAAAAACAAGACCCATATATATGCTGTGTACAAGAGACCCACTTCAGACCTAGGGACACATACAGACTGAAAGTGAGGAGACGGAAAAAGATATTCCATGCAAATGGAAATCAGAAGAAAGCTGGAGTAGCAATTCTCATATCAGACACAATAGACTTTAACATAAAGACTATTACAAGAGATGAAGAAGGACACTACATAATGATCAAGAGATTGATCCATGAAGAAGATATAACAATTGTAAATATTTATGCACCCAACATAGGAGCACCTCAATACATAAGGCAAATACTAACAGCCATAAAAGGGGAAATCGACAGTAACACAATCATAGTAGGGGACTTTAACACCCCACTTTCACCAATGGACAGATCATCCAAAATGAAAATAAATAAGGAAACACAAGCTTTAAATGATCTTACTCTAAGAATGAGGGGCCCCCTGAGAGTCTGAATAAAACTAAAAGCTTGGGCTCCCCTGGTGGCGCAGTGGTTGAGAGTCCGCCTGCCGATGCAGGGGACACAGGTTTGTGCCCCGGTGCGGGAAGATCCGATATGTCGCGGAGCGGCTAGGCCCGTGAGCCATGGACACTGAGCCTGTGCGTCCAGAGCCTGTGCTCCACAACGGGAGAGGCCACAACAGTGAGAGGCCCGCGTACCGCAAAACAAACAAACAAAAAACACAAAAAACTAAAAGCTGGTTCTTTGAGAAGATAAAATTGACAAACCATTAGCCAAACTCATCAAGAAAAAAAGGGAAAAGACTCAAATCAACGGAATTAGAAATGAAAAAGGAGAAGTAACAATGGATACTGCAGAAATACAAAAGATTATGAGAGATCACTACAAGCAACTCTATGCCAATAAAATGGACAACCTGGAAGAAATGGACAAATTCTTAGAAATGCACAACCTGCCGAGACTGAACCAGGAAGAAAGAGAAAATATGAACAGACCAATCACAAGCACTGAAATTGAAACTGTGATTAAAAATCTTCCAACAAACAAAAGCCCAGGACCAGATGGCTTCACAGGTGAATTCTATCAAACATTTAGAGAA
>NC_041219.1:24402852-24403395 GCF_002837175.3 Physeter macrocephalus
AGATATACCGTGTTCTTGGATTGGAAGAATCAACATTGTGAAAATGACTCTACTACCCAAAGCAATCTACAGATTCAATGCAATCCCTATCAGACTACCAATGGCATTTTTTACAGAACTAGAACAAAATATTTCACAGTTTGTATGGAAACACCAAAGACCCCGAATAGCCAAAGCAATCTTGAGAACGAAAAACGGAGCAGGAGGAATCAGGCCCCCCGACTTCAGACTGTACTACAAAGCTACAATAATCAAGACAGTATGGTACTGGCACAAAAACAGAAATATAGATCAATGGAACAGGATAGAAAGCCCAGAGGTAAACCCACACACATATGGTCACCTTATCTTTGATAAAGGTGGCAAGAATATACAGTGGAAAAAAGACAGCCTCTTCAATAAGTGTTGCTGGGAAAACTCGACAGCTACATGTAAAAGAATGAAATTAGAACACTCCCTAACACCATACACAAAAGTAAACTCAAAATGGGTTAAAGACCTACATGTAAGGCCAGACACTATCAAACTCTTAGAGGAAAACAT